>NC_057810.1:507140153-507401178 GCF_018294505.1 Triticum aestivum | reverse complement strand
CTATTCATCCAATTGATCGACTTCAGTTAGCAGCAGTAGCGAAGGAATCGCTCCATCGGGTTCAGTTAACAGCCATCGATCGATCGCTCGGGTTCAGTAACGCGTAGCCTATAGTGCAATCGCTCGGGTTCAGTTAGAGCCCAACGCCTCGCTCGGGTTCAGTTAGAGCCAATGCCTCGCACGTGTACGAGAGAAACACGCATCGCTCGGCCCCCGACCTCCCACCGTAACCGGCAACTCCCTGAAGTTTTCCTCCCCCTCGCTTCTACCATAGTTTTTCCGTCATGGACGGCCCAAAGAATGTCATGCAGCTGCGTGTCCGGCCCGCCCAGGATGAAAATCCCATTTTCTGTCATGATTTTTTGTAATAGAAGTAGGAGCCCACCACATCTATGATGATACCGGGTTTTGTCACAATTATCGTCATAGAAGTGTCATATGTATGACAGAAAAAATTCGTTCGGCCCAAAATGTCACGGATGTGTCTTTTTTTGTAGTGAAGAGCCTTGCCGGAAGTAAGCAATTCGAGGAAATTGTACGCAAGCAAGGAAGGCACCGGAAGAACCAAGGTGTTGGTTTTGAACGAAAGTTTAGTGCCAATGGAGTTGAGTGGGAATAAGATCAATACCTCAAGACGAAGTTTGTTCCTCAACAAGAGAAGTATGATCCTACTTCTTTCAAAGGGACACAAGCTCAAGATGATCTTCCACCACAATACCACAAGCAGAAAGGCAATGACAAGCTTCAAGAGGAGATTAATGCATTTGAAGAAGCTCGTAAGGCCTTGGTCAAGTGGGTTCCCAAGACTACATCAAGTTCTACTTCATCAAGTATGACTACAACTCCAAGGATTCCCATCAAGATGGTGTGGATCCCGAAGAAGAAGAACTAGAGAGTTCTTGAGGGTGACTCTGCCAACATTTTTCACTCTTATCATTTTGGCAAGTACAAGTGCAACCAACCTTCACATCTTGCACTAGTTCATGGAGTCACAAACCCTCTTGTTGGAAAGACAAGGGACAAGGTAACCCAATGCTTTCATAGACATCATCTTGTGTGTGTGCATCACTCTATGTCTACAGATATCCTTGTTTGTTCCTTGTGGGACTAACCATGTAGGTATTGAAAGTGCAACTCACTCCGAAGGATTGCTCCAAATGATCTACATCAACCTAGAGCATCCACATCTTCAACACCTACATGAAGTCATCATCGACAAAACCCAAGATTAGTTCATCCCTCTTAGGGGGGATCTCACATCTAGGGGGAGCTTTACTCTAAAGATTGAGCTAAAGCAACTCAAAAGGTGTGAACACAACAATGCATTATGTAAAAGTGGTAACCTCACTTGAGCTTAAACGATGAGTATGACCTATGATCAAATGTTCTCATTTGACTCCTAAGTCAATATACTCATATATAGATTACCTAGTCATCACCAATTGCTTGATAGATGCTAGAATGGTTGTGCATGCTTTGTCACATATTTTATTTGACATTTTATTGTGTGAGCATGTTGTTTGCATTTTTTTACACATTCGAGGACATCCACTTGTTGTTTTGTGTGTTTGGTTTCTTCTTATTTTGCCAAGTGGATGGACAAGAATGCCTAAGAACCTTCTCTATCTATCTATGTTATTCTTGTCTCAAACTCTATTCATGCTATATCACAAAGTTTGATCAAGTCAGATTTGAACCACTCTGTGTGAGGAGCACTCGGAGTCCCCGATTCATCATAGACTTAAACCTTCCAAAACCTCTTTGTGCATTTCAGTCTGACCGATCCATCCATTTCGGTCATACCAAGATCGCTAATTTGATCTAGGTTTTCAATCTCGGTGCAACCGATTTGAACTTTTTGGTCACACCGAGTTGTTCCACTCGGTCACACCGACAGGGTCAGGCTATATATACCCCCGGGCCAAAATTTGGAAAATTTTCCGAACCTCTTCGCATGTGCACAGCCTGCTCTGCCTCCTCGGGTCTTCGGATCGTCCTCCCCGTCGCCAGCTGCCTCCTGCCGCTGGTCTCCGCTGCTGTCAACGGGATTTGTCTCCGCTGTTGCCGCCGTAGCAAGTCCATCACCACATTAGGGTATGGACTTGATCTTTGTGCTATTCTCACTCCGTTTCCTAGCACATTGCATTGCCATGTATCTTGCCATGATTGAGATCCTCCTATCCAGCGAAATCACTCAGTAGATTAGTTTTGTATTGAAAATTTAGGGGTAGGTTTCCGCCGAACTCATCTCGGACCGACCGAGTTGTAGAAATCGGTCCCACTGATTTGGCTCAGGCCAGTGCACATGTGATTCTCGGTCTGACCAAGAATTGCAAATCGGTGTGACCGAGTTGAGGACTTTGTGAAACCCTAGCAGTCTCGGTGCCACCGAACTGTGACTCAGTCTGACCGAGTTCACTAGTTTAGGTTCCAAAAGCTGCTTCGGTATCACCGAGTTTACAAATCGGTAGCTCCGAAATGCTTTCTGTGGAAAACTAAACCTAAGTTTTTGACTCAATATTTTTGCAAAAACCTTTGTGCTTTGTGATGCTCACCCCTCTACCTCATCTATATCAATTCACAGGGTCTGCTGTCAGAGTTTGCATCATGTCAGATCAGAGTGGCAGTCAGAACAAGTCTGAGGAGCAAGTTCACATGAGTGAGGGCACTAGTCCCTCTAGCAGCTATGATGATGGCAGCAGGAGCACACCCAGCAACTTGCCAAAGGTAGCCACCAGGGCCAGAAAGAAGAAGACCTCAGATTCTGAGGATGAGGACTATGTGGCAGTTGATGATGAGGCCACATCAAAGAAGAAGGTGCTGAAGAAGGAATATGGCACAACTGCTGCCATTAAGCCTGGTATGAAGACCAAAGCACCTGCAAGAAGGATTCCTATGTCAAAGGCCAGAGCATCCACTCAAGAGACTTTGGGATCTGAACCCAAAGAACCAGTTGTGGCTGAAAAATAAAGGAAAGAAAGGGTCAAGAAGATAGTGGCTAGAGTTGTTGGAAAGCCCTCAATGATGGAAGATGAAGAGGAAGAGGTTGTTGCACCAGCACCTAAAGCTCAAAAGCTAATGGGAGATGCTATAAGATCAGGGGTTGCTCCATCTAAGCCCAAAGATGCTCCCAAGGCTGTTGCTCCAAAGCCCAAGTCTGCACCCAAGAGGAACACCTGGAGTATTCCAGCTGCATAGAAGAACAAGGCCCCAGTGCCTGAAGCTCCTGAAGAAGAAGATGAAGACTCACTAGTCTTGAGAAAGTTGAAGCCCAAGATCCCAGATCATAATGATGCCCATCCAGTTGCAGAAGACATGAATCTCAGGAAGGATGCAGGTCTTAGACAGTGGAGACTGACTGACCCCTATGCTGTCAGGAGAAGAACTGATGTGGACTACAGGTTCCATACTAAGGAACAGTAGGATTTCTATGAGACAGTGCTGCTTGACAAGAAGCCCATAGTCTATGATATGAGATGGGTTGACTGGGACTATATCAAGAAGAATGAAGAGCACTATCCTGGAGTTTATGATAGTTTCAAGTCTTCTGGAGTAGTAGACTTTGTTGGGCAGAAGCTCACAAAGTGGAATGATGAGCTCATTATGCAGTTCTACTCCACAGCTCATTTCTACCCAGATGGGAGGATAGTCTGGATGTCTGAGGGTACAAGGTCCCAATCAACAGTTGAAGAATGGTATGAATTGATCAATGCTCCAAAGGAAAATGAGGATGACTTGGATGTCTATGCCAAGAAGAAGAAAGATCACAACTCCATGGCTCACATGTACAGAGAGATCCCAGATGCTGCACTTGAGACACACAAGTTTGTATCCGTACATTATCGGTTGTTAGGTCTGCCCACTATCAACTGGATCCTAAGGCACACTTTGCTGCCCAAGTCAGGTGATCACAATATGATCAGAGGCCATGCAATTAACTTGCTTCATATATTTGATGTGCCTAAGAAGTTCAAAGTCATGAGCCTGATTGTGGAAACAATCAAAAGGACTGTTGCTGATTAGAAGACGAGTTGTGGGTATGCCCCACAAATTCAGGAGCTTATAAACTCCAAGGTGGGCACTGGCACTTACCTTTTGGACAAAAAGCACTTGCCCATCTACCCTGACTTTGAGGACAACACCATAGTGATGGATGATAATGAACCATCATCTATGCAAGCACAAGAGAAGAAGGAGAAGGCAAGGGCTGAGAAGGCTGCAAAGATGCCAACTGCTGAAGAGGCATCTCAGTATTTCCTAAAGAGCAAGCAAGATCAGCTTGGCTACTTGATTGCCTCCACTCCGAGGATTGAGAAGGGCTTGGCCACCCTGACTCAAAACCAGGAGAGCTTGGAGAGAATCATAGAGCAGAAGTTCTATGCTCTTGATGTCAAAGTGACAGAGATCCAAACTGCAGTTGAGCAACTTCAGGAGGATGTGGAGGAGAAGAAGGGCAAGTCAACTACTGATGCTTTTGCTAGAGTGCCCAAAGGACAGAGATCTGCTGCAGTGCCAGTAACAGACACCAAAGCTACATCATCTGCACCAGCTACAGCTTCAGTGCATCTAGCTCCAGCAGCCACATCACTAGCTCCATCTACATCAACTGATGCTTTCGTCCTTGGAGTCATCTCTACACCACCTCATCAAGACCAAGCCTGAGAGTCGATTAGCACTATGCATTTTTTATGAACTTTTTGGTAACTTGTTGCCAAAGGGGGAGAAAGTGTATAGATCATAGGCTTCGAGAGAGAGTGTTGATTTTGGTCTCTCTTGTCTTGTTGGTGGTTGAACTTTGTTATTTGCTTGTCTGAGATACTTTATGCCATTTGTGATATACTTGAATGATCATGTGTTTGATCATATGCTATGCTACATTATTTCTTGTTGGATGATATTATCTCTTACATTTTCATATGATCATTCACTTTGCTTGGTGATGAGTGCATGAGCTCAATCTTTATCATTTTGAGCGCTCCACCAAGATGTATGTGACATGGAAGAGTGACCCATGATCCTAACTCATTGTGCATTTGCAGTCCAAAGCAAATTTTAAATAATGCACAAATTTAGGGGGGGAGCTCTTACTTTTCACATACTTCTCAAAGCGACAATGTTTCTTTTCAATCTTATTATCATTTGTCGAAGCTTTGATCTATATGTTGTCATCAGTTACCAAAAAGGGGGAGATTGAAAGTGCAACTATCCCTGGGTGGTTTTGGTAATTCCTAACAACATATAGCTCATTGAGCTAATGCTATTTCAAGATAAATATTTCAGGAAAGCTCAATGATTGGCATGGCATGGATGAGAAAAATGGACCCCTCAAAATGCTAAGGACAAAAGGATTGGCTCAAGATCAAAGCACAAGACTCTACATTTTCTATTTTAGTGATCTAAGATCACATTGAGTCTATAGGAAAAGCCAATACTATCGAGGAGGGATGAGGTGTTGCTTAATGAGGTTCTTGCTCAAAATGCTTAGTGATATGCTCCAAAGCCCTCAACTACTTTCTCACATCCACCTATGACCTAAACCAAAAGGCAAACTCGGCCCCACCGATTCTTTCTATCCGGCGCCACCGAGTTCAGATGTCATAGCCACTGCCACAAACCCTAGTCAAATCGGTCTCACTGATAGGGATCTCGGTCCCACCGATATGGGATTGTAATCTCTCTGTTTCCCTTCATAACGTTTTGGTCCAACCGAGATGAGCGATCGGTCCCACCGAGATTGCAATGTAAACTCTCTGTTTCACTTTCGTAACGTTTCGGTCCCACCGAGATGAGCGAATCGGTCCCACCGAGTTTGCCTGACCAACTCTCTGGTTAGCTTATTACAAAAATCGGTCTCACCGAGTTTGTGTATTCGGTATCACCGAGATTACCTTATGCCCTAACCCTAACCATATCGGTCCTACCGAGTTGCATGTCGGTCCCACCGAAAATCCTAACGATCACATCATTTGCTTAATCGGTCTGACCAATTTTCTCAATTCGGTCCCACCAAGATTGGTAAGTTGTGTGTAATAGTTAGATTTTGTGTGGATGCTATATATACCCCTCCACCCACTCTTCATTCGTGGAGAAAGCCATCAGAACATGCCTACACTTCCAACTTACATTTTCTGAGAGAGAACCACCTACACTTGTGTTGAGGTCAAGATATTCCAATCCTACCATATGAATCTTGATCTCTAGCCTTCCCCAAGTTGCTTTCCACTCAAATCTTCTTTCCACCAAATCCAAATCCAGTGAGAGAGAGTTGAGTGTTGGGGAGAATATCATTTGAAGCACAAGAGCAAGGAGTTCATCATCAACACACCATTTGTTACTTCTTGGAGAATGGTGTCTCCTAGATTGGCTAGGTGTCACTTGGGAGCCTCTGACAAGATTGTGGAGTTGAACCAAGGAGTTTGTACGGTCAAGGAGATCGCCTACTTCATGAAGATCTACCCCTAGTGAGGCAAGTCCTTCGTGGGCGACGGCCATGGTGGGATAGACAAGGTTGCTTCTTCGTGGACCCTTCGTGGGTGGAGCCCTCTGTGGACTCGCGCAGCCGTTACCCTTCGTGGGTTGAAGTCTCCATCAACGTGGATGTACGATAGCACCACCTATCGGAACCATGGCTCAAAAATCTTCGTGTCTCCAATTGCGTTTGCCTCCTCAAACTCCTCCCCTTTACCTTCATATGCAATTGTGTTACATTTCGCTGCTATACTCTAGAATTGCATGTGTAGGTTGATTGCTTGACTTCTGCTAAGTTTCTAAAATCTGCCAAGAATTAAAATTGGGAAAAGGTGAAGTTTTTATTTGGTCAAGTAGTCTAATCACCCCCCCCCCCTAGACATACTTTCGATCCTACACAATATTGCTCTAGTGCTTCACTTATATCTTTTTAGAGCATGGAGGTGGTTTTATTTTATAGAAATTGTTGATCTGTCATGCTTCACTTATATTATTTTGAGAGTCTTTTAGAACATCATGGTAATTTTCTTTGGTTATAAAATTGGTCCTAATATGATGGGCATCCAAGATGGGTATAATAAAAACTTTCATATAGAGTGCATTGAATACTATGAGAAATTTGATTCTTATGATTGTTTTGAGATATGAAGATGGCAATATTAGAGTCATGCTAGTAGATTAGTTGTGAATTTGAGAGATACTTGTGTTAAAGTTTGTGATTCCCATAGCATGCACGTATGGTGAAACATTATGTGATGAAGTTGGAGCATGGTTTATTTATTGATTATCTTCCTTATCGGTGGCGGTCGGGGATGAGCGATGGTCTTTTCCTACCAATCTATCCCCCTAGGAGCATGTGTGTGGTACTTCGTTTCGATAACTAATAGATGTTTGCAATAAGTATGTGAGTTCTTTATGACTAATGTTGAGTCCATGTATTATACGCACTCTCACCCTTCCACCATTGCTAGCCTCTCTTGTGTCGCGCAACTTTCGCCGGTACCATACACCTTCCTCAAAACAGCCACCATACCTACCTATTATGGCATTTCCATAGCCATTCTGAGATATATTGCCGTGCAACTTTCCATCGTTCTATTTATTATGACACGCTCCATCATTGTCATATTGCATTGCATGATCATTAGTTGACATCATATTTGTGGCAAAGCCACCATTCATAATTTTCATACATGTCACTCTTGAATCATTGCACATCCCGGTACCCCGCCGGAGGCATTCACATAGAGTCATATTTTGTTCTAAGTATCAAGTTGTAATTCTTGAGTTGTAAGTAAATAAAAGTGTGATGATCTTCATTATTAGATCACTTTCCCAATGGGGAAAGGATGATGGAGACTATGATTCCCCCACAAGTCGGGATCAGACTCTATACGAAAAAAAATAAAATAAAAAGAGGCCATAAAAAAGAGAGAAAAGGCCCAAATAAAAAGAAGAGACAAAAAATAGAGAAGGGGCGATGCTACTATCCTTTTTCCACACTTGTGCTTCAAAGTAGCACCATGATCTTCATGATAAAGAGTCTCCTATGTTGTCACTTTCATATACTAGTTGGAATTTTTCATTATATAACTTATCTTGTATATTCTAATGATGAGCTTCCTCAAAAGTGCCCTAGGTCTTCGTGAGCAAGCAAGTTGGATGCACATCCAGGTAGTTTCTTTTTGAGATTTCATACACTTATAGCTTTAGTGCATCCGTTGCATGGCAATCCCTACTCACTCACATTGATATCTATTGATGGGCATCTCCATAGCCCATTGATACGCCTAGTTGATGTGAGAATATCTTCTCCTTTTTGTCTTCTCCACAACCACCATTCTATTCCATCTATAGTGTTCGTGGCTCATGCTCATGTATTGCCTGAAGATTGAAAATTTTGAGAACATCCAAAGTATGAAACAATTTCTTGGCTTGTCATCGGGGTTGTGCATGATTAAATACTTTGTGTGATGAAGATAGAGCATAACCAGACTATATGATTTTGTAGGGATAGCTTTCTTTGGCCATGTTATTTTGAGATGACATGATTGCTTTGTTAGTATGCTTGAAGTATTATTATTTTTATGTCAATATTAAACTTTTGTCTTGAATCTTTTGGATCTAAACATTCATGCCACAATAAAGAAAATTACATTGATAAATATGTTAGGTAGCATTCCACATCAAAAATTCTGTTTTTATCATTTACCTACTCGAGGACGAGCAGGAATTAATCTTGGGGATGCTTGATACGTCTCCAACGTATCTATAATTTTTGATTGTTCCATGCTATTATATTATCTATTTTGGATGTTTAATGTGCTTTAATATGCTCTTTTATATTATTTTTGGGACTAACCTATTAACCGAAGGCCTAGTGCCAGTTTTTGTTTTTTTGTGTGCCTATTTTAGAGTTTTGCAGAAAAGGAATGCCAAACGGAGTCCAAACAGAGTCGAAACGGAATGAAACCTTCGTGATGATCTTTCTTGGACCGAAAGCAAACCAGAAGACTTGGAGATGAAGTCGGAGACATAACGAGGAGGCCACGAGGCAGGAGGGCGCTCCCCCCACCCTCGTGGGCCCCTCGTAGCTCCACCGACCTATTTCTTTCGCCTATATATACTCTTATACCCTAAAAACATCAGGGGGAGCCACGAAACCACTTTTCCACCGCCGCAACCTTCTATACCCGTGAGATCCCATCTTGGGGCCTTTTTTGATGATCTGCCGGAGGGGGAATCGATCATGGAGGGCTTTTACATCAACACCATTACCTCTTTGATGAAGCGTGAGTAGTTTACCACAGACCTTCTGGTCCATAGTTATTAGCTAGATGGCTTCTTCTCTCTCTTTGATTCTCAATACAAAGTTCTCCTCGATGTTCTTGGAGATCTATTCGATGTAATATTCCTTTGCGATGTGTTTGTCGAGATCCGATGAATTGTGGATTTATGATCAAGATTATCTATGAATATTATTTGGTTCTTCTCTGAATTATTATATGCATGATTTGATATCTTTGCAAGTCTCTTTGAAATATCGGTTTAGTTTGGCCTACTAGATTGATCTTTCTTGCCATGAGAGAAGTGCTTAGCTTTGGGTTCAATCTTGTGGTGTCCTTTCCCAGTGACAGTAGGGGCAGCAAGGCACGTATTGTATTGTAGCGACCAGACCTCAAACAGTCTAGTCTCTGTGCATCAGTGTCATTCCTAGATCGGTAATGCTGACATGCACAGTACTTGAGGATTTATAATAGAGTTTCAATCACAAACTTATTACATTGAATGTCTCAAAAGAGAACTTATTACAATAATATGGCTTAAGGCCATCTAAAAGATAACAACAGAAGGCTTGGAAGATAAAGTGAGTCCATCAATTCCAATGGCATAGCTGAGTGAACGACAACGACCTATGGCACCTTACTCGTCATCTAAAAAGTCTGCAACATGATATGTTGCAGCCCGAAACTGATCAGCACATGGAATATGTTGGCAATGTAACACATAGAGTAATGAACAGATAAATGCTATCACTACATGCAAATATGGCTGGTGGAAAGCTCTATGGTTACAATTTTGCATAAAGACAATTTTTTCCTACATCAAAGGAATAAATTTTATTTCACTATCATGGTGGTTGTTAAACATTGAGAAGGTTCCTCCAACTCAATCCCAATTAAACATCATCAATTAACCCAATCAAATTAATTTAGAGTGATGAGATCAACATGATAATCCAAGAACTAGATACTCAAGATGTCCATAACCGGGGACACGGCTAACCATGATTAGTTTGTATACTCTACAGAGGTTTGTGCACTTTTCCCCACAAGACTCGAACACATCCATGATCGGAGGATCGAGACATAGCCTTTCTAAAGCATTAACTCTCTACTCTGGGTAGACAGTACCACCTACAACCCACTACATCTGCTAGTCTACCTCTTCAAGAGCTCACACAACTTACTCAACTATGCCAGAGCCCATATTGACTTGTGGCTGCACATGGAAGTTTCCAGCATGAATAATCTTATGATCCCTTTGAGCATGGGTGGTGAACCCTAGGATGATCACACGGGTACTCCGGGATATCCTAGGACAACACTGGATTCTCCAGGTGCTCTGACAACCACTGGGTACTCCAGGGTGTCTCAACCAATCCACCCAGATGTGTATTTAAATAGCCACCTTAAGTTAACCATTAATTAACAATACTCACATCTGTCATGGATGCACTCACCCAAACCACGCCTACGAGCATAGCATAGCAATCCTGAGCATAACATAGAAGTAACTCCTAAAGGTTTGATAATAAAAAGGCAATAGGTTCTACTTCATCATATACTTCCCAAACCCACATGTTAAACAGATCCTAACCATGCAATGTTTGAGGTTTTGCAACTAATGCATAAAAACTGGGTAATAAAGGGATATGATCAAAGTGTTACTTGCCTTGCTGATGATCTGCAAAACCTAGGGACTCATAGTAGCACGCTTCGCACTTCGGGTATTCTATCACAAACAAACAATAACATACAATAAGCAATCAAACAAGAAGCACGGGTAAAACTCAAATAAAAGGTATAACCAGAAAGTTCAACTGAAGAACTCCACAAAAAGAATCTAAACAAACGGAGCAACGAAACTCAAACTATGAAAGAAACAAGAATCGTTTACTAATCTGGAATAAAGTCAAATTTTATAGTACCAAAATCATGTTCAAGTTGGTTAAACAGAAAGAGGGCTTCAAGACGAAGACCTAGGCGCTTGTTTCATCTAATTTGGATAAACGAGCGAAAAGTTATACTAGATCGAAGATCAGGGCAGAAATCGCGATCAAAAATAATCGCGGAAAAACCCTGGAAAAACAAAACGAGACGAAGAGGCTAACGAACGAACGTTCGCTGTCTGTGCTTAACTGACGAACAACATTTGTTAAAACGATCATACGGACGAACGCCCACTATTTAAGTAAACCAAAAAAACCGAACCAATCTAAAAAACTAGATCTAGATTTGAAAAAAACCCGACGGTTTTCCCGAGAAAACCGGGTCGGTGGCGGTGGCTACCTCGGTGACGGCGGGATCGGCGGTGGCGGGATCAGCGGCGGCAGGCGGCTACTCCGTCGGCGGCGGCGGTGGTCGGCGGTTGCAGGGTCGGCGGCGATGGGCGGCGCCGCCACCGCTAGGGTTTGGCGGCACAGGGCTCGAGGCGGGTGGTGGGGCTCAGGTCGGGCCTTATAAAGGCCAGCCGGACAGTGTCCGGGTCGGGCACGGCCTGTTAGGTTGGTGCATTTTTTTAAATAAACTGACGCAGAAAAACAAACAAAAGAAATACTAAACGGAGTCCAAAAATCCTGAAATAAATTTTCACGGTCCTCTAATAATATTGCGGACAAAGTGGGCATTTATTTGGGCCTCTAATGCAATTTTGAAAAATGCATTTTTTTCTAATTCAAATAAAATAGCAATAAAAGTCCAAATAAAGTACTTATTTGATTTTAACATTTTCCTTGCTACAATAAAATAGCAATAAATGTCAATATTGAACTTTTGTCTCGAATCTTTCAGATCTAAACATTCATGCCACAATAAAGAAAATTACATTGATAAATAAGTTAGGTAGCATTCCACATCAAAAATTCTATTTTTATCATTTACCTACTCGAGGACGAGCAGGAATTAAGCTTGGGGATGCTTGATACGTCGCCAACATATCTATAATTTTTTATTGTTCCATGATATTATACTATCTGTTTTGGATGTTTAATGAGCTTTAATATGCTCTTTTATATTATTTTTGGGACTAACCTATTAACCGAAGGCCCAGTGCCAGTTTCTGTTTTTTTTTTGCCTATTTTAGAGTTTTGCAGAAAAGGAATGCCAAACGGAGTCCAAACGGAATGAAATCTTCGCGATGATCTTTCTTGGACCGAAAACAAACCAGAAGACTTGCACATGAAGTCCGAGACGTAACGAGGAGGCCACGAGGTAGGAGGGCGCGCCCCCCACCCTCGTGGGCCCCTCGTAGCTCCACCGACCTAGTTTTTTCACCTATCTATTATACCCTAAAAACATCAGGGGGAGCCACAAAACCACTTTTCCATCACCGCAACCTTCTGTACCCGTGAGATCCCATCTTGGGGCCTTTTTAGGCAATCTGCCGGAGGGGGAATCGATCACGGAGGGCTTCTACATCAACACCATTACCTCTCGAGTAGTTTACCACAGACCTTCGGGTCCATAGTTATTAGCTAGATGGCTTCTTCTCGCTCTTTGATTGTCAATACAAAGTTCTCCTCGATGTTCTTGGAGATCTGTTCGATGTAATATTCTTTTGCGGTGTGTTTGCCGAGATTCGATGAATTGTGGATCTATGATCAAGATTATCTATGAATATTATTTGGTTCTTCTCTGAATTCTTATATGCATGATTTGATATCTTTGCAAGTCTCTTCGAAATATCGGTTTAGTTTGGCCTACTAGATTGATCTTTCTTGCCATGAGAGAAGTGCTTAGCTTTGGGTTCCATCTTGCGGTGTCCTTTCCCAGTGACAGTAGGGGTAGCAAGGCACGTATTGTATTGTTGCCAGCGAGGATAAAAAGATGGGGTTTTCATCATATTGCTTGAGTTAATTCCTCTACATCATGTTATCTTGCTTAATGCGTTACTCCGTTCTTTATGAACTTAATACTCTAGATGCATGCTGGATAGCAGTCAATGTGTGGAGTAATAGTAGTAGATGCATGCAGGAGTCGGTCTACTTGACACGGACGTGATGCCTATGTTCATGGTCATTGCCTTATATGTCATCATAATTATGCGCTTTTCTATCAATTGCTCGGCAGTAATTTGTTCACCCACCGTAATGCTATCTCAAGAGAAGCCACTAGTGAAACCTATGGCCCCTGGGTCTCTTTTCCATATCATTGAATCTCGTTTACATCTTGCTAGTTTCCTATCTATTATTTTGCAATCTTTATGTTCCAATCTATAAACCAAAAATACCAAAAATATTTACTTTATGGTTTATTTATCTCTATGAGATCTCACTTTTGCGAGTGACCTGAAGGGATTTACAGCCCCTTTATCACGTTGGTTGAAAGTTCTTGATTGTTTGTGCAGGTATTCGGTGACTTGTTTGTCGTCTCCTACTGGACTGATACCTTGGTTCTCAAAAGTTAGGGAAATACTTATGCTACTTTGCTGCATCACCCTTTCCTCTTCAAGGGAAAACCAAAGCAAGATGAAGAGGTAGCAAGAAGGATTTCTGACGCCGTTGTTGGGAGACCTACGCCAAGTTAAGACAAGATTTGATCTCCCGTCAACTTGCGAATTTATGGCGCCGTTGCCGGGGAGATCTTCAAAAAGTCAAGCCATACCAAGTACCCATCATAAACTCTTCTCCCTTGCATTACATTATTTGTCATTCGCCTCTTGTTTTCCTCTCCCCCACTTCTAAATCAATTTTCGAAAAACTTTGCCTTTTCTTCACCCTCTTCAGTTTGTCTCTTTTCACTTGCTTCTTGTGTACTTGTGTGTTGGTGTGCCTATTTGCTTCGATGGCTCTGCCAAAAAGCGTTGATCCTCACCTTAGGAGGTTGGAAGAATTGAAAATAACGTTAGAAGCTTTATGCCTTTGCAATTTGAGCATAATAATTTTTTCAGAAACGAGCTTAAAGAACAAAAAAGTTTTATGGAGTACATGAATAAAGAGCTCGATGATATGTCTAAGGAATTTTATGGATTGAAATCTCAGTTTGTTCATCTTAAAAATTTAGTAGGCCAAATTTCAGATAAACATGCCACCTTAGTTAATAAGATGGCCGCCAAACCGGAGGCTCTACATAATAATGATGAAGATCTAAAAGTGATTGATGTGACTCCTGATAAATCTTTGTTTTCCAATATGAATCTTGATAAAGATGGGACTGGAGATGAGTCAACTTTAGTTAAAAGGCGTCCCAATGATTCGGAGTTTTTAGATCCAAATGCAAAAATTGATAAAAGTGGGATTGAAGAGGTCAAAACTTTAAGTAGCAATGAACCCACTATTTTGGATTTCAAGGAATTTAATTATGATAATTGCTCTTTGATAGATTATGTTTCCTTGTTGCAATCCGTGTTAAATTCTCCTCATGCTTATAATCAAAATAAAGCTTTTACTAAACATATCGTTGATGCTTTGATGCAATCTTTTGAAGAAAAGCTTGAACTAGAAGTTTTTATCCCTAGAAAACTTTATGATGAGTGGTAACCTAATATTAAGATTAAGATTAAAGATTATGAATGTTATGCTTTGTGTGATTTGGGTGCTAGTGTTTCCACGATTCCAAAAACTTTGTGTGATGTGCTAGGTTTCTGTGAATTTGATGATTGTTCTTTAAATTTGCATCTTGTGGATTCCACCATTAAGAAACCTATGGGAAGGATTAATGATGTTCCTATTGTTGCAAATAGGAATTATGTGCCCATAGATTTCATTGTTCTTGATATAGATTGCAATCCTACATGTCATATTATTCTTGGTAGACCTTTCCTTAGAATGATTGGTGCAATTATTGATATGAAAGAAGGAAACATTAGATTCCAATTTTCGTTAAGTAAGGGCATGGAACAATTTCATAGGAAGAAAATTAAATTGCCTTATGAATCTATTATGAGATCCACTTATGGATTACATGCCGAAGATGGCAATACCTAGATATATTCATGTTTTTATGCCTAGCTAGGGGTGTTAAACGATAGCGTTTGTTGGGAGGCAACCCAATTTTATTTTTGTTCTTTGCTTTTTGCTCCTGTTTAGTGATAAATAATTCATATAGCCTCTGTTTATATGTGGTTTTATGCTTTAATTAGTGTTTGTGCCAAGTAGAACCTTTGGGAAGACTTGGGTGAAGTCTTTGTGATCTTGCTGTAAAAAATAGAAACTTTTGCGCTCACGAGAATAGCTGTCATGTTTTTCAGAAGAGTGATTTTAGGTTGATTCTTTTTTTAGAAGATTAATAGACAAATTTATCACGTCCACCAATTTATTTCAGAATTTTTGGAGTTATATAATTATTCGAAAGTTACAGATTGCTACAGACTGTTCTGTTTTTGACAGATTCTGTTTTTCGTGTGTTGTTTGCTTATTTTGATGAATCTATGAGTAGTATCAGGGGTATGAACCATAGAGAATTTGGAATACAGTAGTTTTAACACCAATATAAATAAAGAATGAGTTCATTACAGTAGCTTAAAGTGGTGGTTTATTTTCTTATACTAACGGAGTTCATGAGATTTTCTATTGATGTTTTGTGTTGTGAAGTTTTCAAGTTTTGGGTAAAGATTTGATGTATTTTGGAATAAGGAGTGGCAAGAGCCTAATCTTGGGGATTCTAAAGGTACCCCAAGGTAATATTAAAGGACAACCAAAATCCTAAGCTTGGGGATGCCCTGGAAGGCATCCCCTCTTTTGTCTTTGTCTATCGGTAACTTTACTTGAGGCTATATTTTTATTCACCACATGATATGTGTTTTACTTGGAGCATCTTGTATTTTTATTCACCCCAAGGTATCAATCCATTTGGATACAACGCACATATCCCCAAGACCTGCACAAACAATCAAACAACTTGCACCCAATGTGATAAAGGGGTTGTCGATCCCTTCACGGTTACTTTCAAAAGTGAGATCTGATAGAGATAGATGAAACTAAACAAAAGATAAAGTAAATATTTTTGGTATTTTTGGTTTATAGATCGGAA
Organism: Triticum aestivum; assembly: GCF_018294505.1. Classification (NCBI taxonomy): domain Eukaryota; kingdom Viridiplantae; phylum Streptophyta; class Magnoliopsida; order Poales; family Poaceae; genus Triticum; species Triticum aestivum. The sequence goes on along the minus strand of NC_057810.1, from coordinate 507,384,958 downwards.
AGTAAAATATTGCAAAATAGTAGATAGGAAACTTATATGATATAAAATAGGCCTGGGGGCCATAGATTTCAGTGGCTTCTCTCAAGATAGAAAATAATACAGTGGGTTAACAAATTACTATCGAGCAATTGATAGAAAAGCGCAAAGTTATGATGATATCCAAGGCAATGGTTATGAAATATAGGCATTCCGTGTCAAGTAAACGGACTCCTTCCTGCATCTACTACTATTATTCCACACATCGACCGACTCCTGCCTGCATCTAGAGTATTAAGTTCATGAAGGACCGATTAATGCATTAAGTAAGATGACATGATGTACAGGAATAAACTCAAGCAATATGATGTAAACCCCATCTTTTTTATCCTCGATGGCAACAATACAATACATACCTTGTTGCCCCTACTGTCACTGGGAAAGGACACCGCAAGATTGAACCCAAAGCTAAGCACTTCTCCCATTGCAAGAAAAACCAATCTAGTTGGCCAAACTAAACTGAAAGTTCGAATAGAATTACAAAGATATCAAATCATGCATATAAGAATTCAGAGAAGATTCAAATAATATTCATAGATAATCTGATCATAAATCCACAATTCATCGAATCTCGACAAACACACCGCAAAAGAAGATTACATTGGATAGATCTCCAAGAACATCAAGGAGAACATGGTATTGAGAAGCAAAGAGAGAGAAGAAGCCATCTAGCTACTAGCTATATATGGACCCGTAGGTTTGAGGTAAACTACTCATGCTTCATTGGAAGGGCAATAGAGTTGATGTAGAAGCCCTTCGTGATCGAATCCCCCTCGGCAGGATGCCGTAAAAGGCCCCTAGATGGGATCTCACGGGTACAGAAGGTTGCGGCACCGTAAAAGTGTTTTTGGGGATGCCTCTGGTGGTTTGGGGATATTTGGGAATATATAGGATGAAGAATTAGGTTAGGGGAGTCACGATGGGCCCATAAGGCAGGGGCGCACCCTACCCCCCCTGAGCGCGCCCTCCCCCCTTGTCATCACCTCGTGGCTCTTCCAACTTGATCTCCAAGTCTCTTGGGTGGACCTTGTCCAAAAAAATCATCACAAAGGTTTCATTCCGTTTGGACTCCATTTGGTATTCCTTTCCTTCGAAGTTCAAAAACAAGGAAAAAACAGAAACTGGCACTAGGCTCTAGGTTAATAGGTTAGTCCCAAAAATAATATAAAATAGCATATTAATGCATATAAAACATCCAAAATAGATAATATAATAGCATGGAACAATCAAAAATTATAGATACGTTAGAGACGTATCAAGCATCCCCAAGATTAATTCATGCTCATCCTCGAGTAGATAAATGATAAAAACAGAATTTTTGATGTGGAATTCTACCTAACATATTATCCATGTATTTTTTCTTTATTGTGGCATGAATGTTCAGACCCATAAGATTCGAAAAAAGTTTAATATTGACATAAAAACAATAATACTTCAAGCATACTAACAAGGCAATTATGTCTTCTCAAAATAACATGGCCAAAGAAAGTTATCCTTACAAAATCATATAGTCTGGCTATGCTCCATCTTCATCACACAAAATACTCAAATCATGCACAACCCCGATGATACGACAAGAAGTTGTTTCATACTTTGGTGTTCTCAAACCTTTTCAACTTTCATGCAATACATGAGTGTGAGCCATGGACATAGCACTATAGGTGGAATAGAATATGGTGATTGTGGAGAAGACAAAAAGAGGGAGATAGTCTCACATCAACCTGGCGTATCAACGGGCTATGGAGATTCCCATCAATAGATATCAATGTGAGTGAGTAGGGCTTGCCATGCAACGAATGCACTAGAGTTATAAGTTTATGAAAGCTCAAAAAGAAAAACTAAGTGGATGTGCATCCAACTTGCTTGCTCATGAAGACTAGGGCAATTTGAGGAAGCCCATCATTGGAATATACAAGCCAAGTTCTATGATGAAAAAAAAAGTCCCACTAGTATATGAAAGTGACAAAATAGGAGGCTCTCTATCATGAAGATCATGGTGCTACTTTGAAGCACAAGTGTGGAAAAAGGATAGTAACATTGCCCCTTCTCTCTTTTTGTCTCATTTTTTGGCTTCTTTGGCCTCTCTCTTTTTCCTCACATGGGACAATGCTCTAATAATGATGATCATCACACTTCTGTTTACTTACAACTCAAGAATTACAACTCGATACTTAGAACAAAAATATGAATCTATATGAATGCCTCGGCGGTGTACCGGGATGTGCAATGACTCAAGAGTGACATGTATGAAAGAATTATGAAAGGTGGCTTCACCACAAATACGATGTCAACTACATGATCATGGAAAGCAATATGACAATGATGAAGCGTGTCATAATAAATAGAACGGTGGAAAGTTTTATGGCAATATATCTCGGAATGGCTATGGAAATGCCATAATAGGTAGGTATGGTGGATGTTTTGAGGAAGGTATGTGGTGGGTGTATGGCACCGGCGGAAGTTGCGCGGCACAAGAGAGGCTAGCAATGGTGGAAGGGTGAGAGTGCGTAATCCATGGAATCAACATTAGTCACAAAGAACTCACATACTTATTGCAAAAATCTATTAGTGATTGAAACAAAGTACTACACGCATGCTCCTAGGGGGATAGGTTGGTAGGAAAAGACCATCTCTCATCCCCGACCGCCACTCATAAGGAAGACAATCAATAATACATCATGCTCCAACTTTGTTGCATAACGGTTCACCATACGTGCATGCTACGGGAATCACAAACCTCAACACAAGTATTTCTCCAATTCAGAATTACTCACTAGCATGAATCTAATATCACCATCTTTATATCTCAAAACAATCATAAGGAATCAAACTTATCATAGTATCCAATGCACTTTATATGAAAGTTTTTATTATATCCCTCTTGGATGCCTATCATACTAGGACTAAATTTATAACCAAAGAAAATTACCATGCTGTTTAAAAAGACTCTCAAAATAATATAGTTTAAGCGTGAGAGTTCAACAATTTCTATAAAATAAAACCACCGCCGTGCTCTAAAAGGATATAAGTGAAGCACTAGAGCAATATTGCCTAGCTCAAAAGATATAAGTGAAGCACATAGAGTATTCTAATAAATCATGATTCATGCATGTCCCTCTCAAAAGGTGTGTACAGAAAGGATGATTGTGGCAAACTAAAAAGCAAAGACTCATATCATACAAGACGCTCCAAGCAAAACACATAACATGTGGTGAATAAAAATATAGCCTCAAGTAAAGTTACCGATAGACGAAGACGAAAGAGGGGGTGCCTTATGGGGCATCCCCAAGATTAGGCTTTGTGTTGTCCTTGAATATTACCTTGGGGTGCCTTGGGCATCCCCAAGCTTAGGATCTTGCCACTCCTTATTCCATAGTCCATCAAATCCTTACCCAAAACTTGAAAACTTCACAACACAAAACTCAACAAAAAATCTCATAAGCTCCGTTAGTATAAGAAAATAAATCACCACTTTTGGTACTATTGTGAACTCATTATTTATTTATATTGGTGTAATATCTACTGTATTCTAACTTTTCCATGGTTCATACCCCCCGATACTACCCATATATTCATCAAAATAAGCAACCAACACATAGAAAACAGAATCTGTCAAAAACAAAACAGTCTGTAGCAATCTGGAAATTTTGAATACATGTGTAACTCCAAAAAATTTGAAAAATTAGGACAACCTGGGAATTTTGTGTACCAATCTTGTGAAAAATGAATCAGATCAAAAATACGCTTCTGTGAATTATGAAAATTATTTTCCTGGGTGCAAAAGTTTCTGTTTTTCAACAAGATCAAAACAACTATCACCGTAAGCCATCCCAAAGGTCTTACTTGGCACAAACACTAATTAAAACACAACACCACATCTAACCAGTGGCTATATGAATTATTTATTTTAAAACAGCAAGGAAAAATATTGGGTTTTCTCCCAACAATCGCTTTTCTTTAAAGCCTTTTAGCTAGGCATTGATAATTTCAATGAAGCCCTCATAAAAGAGAAGAATTGTAGCACAAAGAGAGCATCATAAATCACGTGACAAACACATCTAAGTCTAACATACTTCCTATGCATAGGCATTTTATAAGCAAACAAATTATCAAGGCAAGCAAAAACTAGCATATGCAAGGAAGAAGAAAGAGATGATAGCAATCTCAACATGAAGAGAGGTAATTTAGTAACATGAAAATTTCTACAACCATATTTTCCTATCTCATAATAATTACATGTAGGATCATAAGAAAATTCAACAATATAACTATCACATAACATATTCTCAACATGATCCACATGCATGCTAAGTTGACACTCTTCCAAAATAGTGGGATTAACATTAACTAAAGTCATGACCTCTACAAACCCACTTTTATCAAAAAATTCACAAGATTGAACATTCTCCAAATATGTGGGATCTAAAGTTGACACTCTTCCAAACCCACTTTCAATATTATTGCAAACATTATTATCAATCTCATATTCATCATGGGTCTTAAATAAATTTTCAAGAACATAAGAAGAATCACCCCAATCATGATCATTGCAACAAGTAGTAGATGTAGCAAAATTAGCATCCCCAAGCTTAGGGTTTTGATATTATTAACACAATTGAAATTAATAGAATTTATAATAACATCATTGCAATCATGCTTTTGATTCAAGGACTATCAAGTATGGGTGCAATAGCAACAATCTCATGTTTAACATAAGGAACTATAACAAATTCATCTTCATAAATATTGGCTTCACGGCCATAAGAATAGCATGCATCATGCTCATTAAGGGATATTTCAATCAAATCATCAAAATCATAACTATCTATAGATTCATGCATATCATTATTTTCTTCCAAAGCAACGGTCATTCTCTCAATAAACTCCTTAACATAGGCATTATGAGCATAGTTCTCATAGCAATATTTAAGTATGTCGGAATTTTTAGATTTGTAGAGAGTAATATCATACTTTTCAATCAAATAAGAAACTTCATGAGCATGCTTAAAAGCAACAAATTCTTCAATTTGTTCAATATCATAGTAACTATAAACACCCATTTCATAAGAAGATAAGATTTCATTATCATTAAACTCACATAGGTAGGGAAGGTATTTTTAGGATTCTTAGAGCAACAAGTAAACTCATAAATTTCACAAAGATCTCAAGAATAACACATCAAACTATTTATTTGATTCCAGAAGAGTCTCCCTTTTTCAGACAAATGGTGACGCACAAAATGAGCATGATCATCTAAAGATTTTCCCTCAACTAAACTAGTTGGGATTTCAGCACGAGCACATATAGATCGAAGATGATCCAGGTAGAACACTTTAAGTAGATCCATATCAATAGATTTTTAGCAAGCAAAGATGCAAGCAAATAGAAGGCACGTGGAAACACAAACAAAAAAACATACGGGAAGAATGTGAAGAAAAGGGTGAATCTTTTCGAAAAATGTTTTAGAAGTGGGGGAGAGGAAAACAAGAGGCAAATGGCGAATAATGTAATGCAAGAGATGAGAGTTTTCTGATGGATACTTGGTATGTCTTGACTTGGCGTAGATATCCCCGGCAACGGCGCCAAAAATTCTTCCTGCTTCTTCTTGAGCTTGCGTTGGTTTTTCCCTTGAAGAGGAAAGGGTGTTGCAGCAAAGTAGAGATAAGTATTTCCCTCAGTTAGAGAACCAAGTTATCAATCTGGTAGGAGACAACGCACAATCACCAAGACATGCACAAACAATCAAACAACTTGCACCCAACGCGATAAAGGGTTATCAATCCCTTCATGGTTACTTGCAAAAGTGAGATCTAATAGAGATAGACGAAACTAAACAAAAGATAAAGTAAATATTTTTGGTAGTTTTGGTTTATAGATCGGAAAGTAAAATATTGCAAAATAGTAGATCAGAAACTTATATGATAGAAAATAGACCCGGGGGCCATACATTTCACTAGTGGCTTCTCTCAAGATAGAAAGTAATACATTGGGTGAACAAATTACTGTCGAGCAATTGATAGAAAAGCGCAAATTTATGATGATATCCAAGGAAATGATTATGAAATACAAGCATCACGTCTGTGTCAAGTAGACCGACTCCTGCCTGCATCTACTACTATTACTCCACACATCGACCCACTCCTACCTGCATCTAGAGTATTAAGTTCATGAAGAACAGAGTAACGCATTAAGTAAGATCACATGATGTAGAGGAATAAACTCAAGCAATATGATGTAATGCCCATCATTTTTATCCTCGATGGCAACAATACAATACATGCCTTGCTGCCCCTACTGTCACTGGGAAAGGACACCGCAAGATTGAACCCAAAGCTAAACACTTCTCCCATTGCAAGAAAAACCAATCTAGTTGGCCAAACTAAACTGAAAGTTCGAAGAGAATTACAAAGATATCAAATCATGCATATAAGAATTCAGAGAAGATTCAAATAATATTCATAGATAATCTGATCATAAATCCACAATTCATCGGATCTCGACAAACACAATGCAAAAGAATATTACATCGGATATATCTCCAAGAACATCGAGGAGAACATGGTATTGAGAAGCAAAGAGAGAGAAGAAGCCATCTAGCTACTATCTATATATGGACCCGTAGGTCTGAGGTAAACTACTCATGCTTCATTGGAAGGGCAATAGAAGCCCTTCGTGATCGAATACCCTTCCGGCAGGATGCCATAAAAGGCCCCTAGATGGGATCTCATGGGTACAGAAGGTTGCGGCACCGGAAAAGTGTTTTTGTGGATGCCTTCGGTGGTTTGGGGATATTTTGGAATATATAGGACGAAGAATTAGGTCAGGGGAGTCACGATGGGCCCATAAGGCAGGGGGCGCGCCCTACCCCCCCCCCCCCCCTGAGTGCGCCCTCCCCCTTGTCACCGCCTCGTGGCTCTTTCGACTTGATCTCCAAGTCTCCTGGGTGTCTTCTGGTCCAAGAATAATCATCGCGAAGGTTTCATTCCATTTGGACTCCATTTGGTATTCCTTTTCTTCGAAGCTCAAAAACAAGGAAAAAAACAAAAACTGGCACTAGGCTCTACGTTAATAGGTTAGTCCAAAAAATAATAAAATATCATATTAATGCATATAAAACATCCAAAGCAAATATTGTAATAGCATGGAACAATCAAAAATTATAGATACGTTGGAGACGTATCAAGCATCCCCAAGCTTAATTCATGCTCGTGCTCGAGTAGGTAAATGATAAAAACTGAATTTTTGATGTGGAATGCTACCTAACATATTTATCCATGTAATTTTTTTTATTGTGGCATGAATGTTCAGATCCATAAGATTCAAAACAAAAGTTTAATATTGACATAAAAACAATAATACTTCAAGCATACTAAGATGTCAATTATGTCTTCTCAAAATAACATGGCCAAAGAAAGTTATCCTTACAAAATCATATAGTCTGGCTATGCTCCATCTTCATCACACAAAATACTCAAATCATGCACAACCCCGAAGACAAGCCAAGCAATTGTTTCATACTTTGGTGTTCTCAAACCTTTTCAACTTTCATGCAATACATGAGCGTGAGCCATGGACATGGCACTATAGGTGGAATAGAATATGGTGGTTGTGGAGAAGACAAAAAGAGGGAGATAGTCTCACATCAACTAGGCGTATCAACGGGCTATTGAGATGACCATCAATAGATATCAATGTGAGTGAGTAGGGATTGCCATGCAACGAATGCACTAGAGCTATAAGTTTATCAAAGCTCAAAAAGAAAAACTAAGTGGATGTGCATCCAACTTGCTTGATCATGAAGACCTAGGGAAATTTGAGGAAGCCCATCACTGGAATATACAAGCCAAGTTCTATAATTAAAAAAATCCCACTAGTATATGAAAGTAAAATATTGCGAAATAGTAGATCAGAAACTTATATGATAAAACATAGACACGGGGGCCATACATTTCACTAGTGGCTTCTCTCAAGATAGAAAATAATACAGTGGGTGAACAAATTTCTGTCGAGCAATTGATAGAAAAGCACAAATTTATGAAGATATCCAAGGCAATGATTATGAAATATAGGCATCACGTCAATGTCAAGTAGACCGACTCCTGCCTACATCTACTACTATTACTCCACACATCGACCCACTCCTGCCTGCATCTAGAGTATTAAGTTCATGAAGAACAGAGTAACGCATTAAGTAAGATGACATGATGTAGAGGAATAAACTCAAGAAATATGATGTAATGGCCATCATTTTTATCCTCGATGGCAACAATACAATACATGCCTTGCTGCCCCTACTGTCACTAGGAAAGGACACCGCAAGATTGAACACAAAGCTAAGCACTTCTCCCATTGAAAGAAAAACCAATCTAGTTGGCCAAACTAAACTGAAAGTTCGAAGGTAATTACAAAGATATCAAATCATGCATATAAAAATTCAGAGAAGATTCAAATAATATTCATAGATGATCTGATCATAAATCCACAATTCATTGGATCTTGACAAACACACCGCAAAAGAAGATTACATTGGATAGATCTCCAAGAACATCGAGGAGAACATGGTATTGAGAAGCAAAGAGAGAGAAGAAGCCATATAGCTACTAGCTATATATGGACCCATAGGTCTGAGGTAAACTACTCACGCTTCATCGAAAGGGCAATAGAGTTGATGTAGAAGCCCTCCGTGATCAAATCCCCCTCCGGCAGGATGCCGTAAAAGTCCCCTAGATGCGATCTCATGGGTACAGAAGGTTGCGGCGGCAGAAAAGTGTTTTCGTGGATGCATCTGGTGGTTTGGGGATATTTGGGAATATATAGGATGAAGAATTAGGTCAGAGGACTCACGAGGGGCCCACAAGGTAGGCGGTGTGACCTACCCCTCTGGGTGCACCCTCTCCCTTGTCGCCGCCTCGTGGCTCTTCTAACTTGATCTCCAAGTCTCATGGGTGTCTTCTGGTCCAAGAAAAAACATCGCAAAGGTTTCATTCCGTTTGGACTCCGTTTGGTATTCTTTTTCTGTGAAGCTTAAAAACAAGGAAAAACAGAAATTGGCACTGGCTCTAGGTCAATAGGTTAGTCCCAAAAATAATATAAAATATCATATGGATGCATATAAAACATCCAAAATAGATAATATAATAGCATGGAACAATCAAAAATTATAGGTATGTTGGAGACGTATCATTCACCGAGGTCTTTCATTGAAAAATTCTTATTCAAGTATCCTTTTATGTTATCCAGGAATTCTATATCATTTCCGATCAACAATATGTTATCCACATATAATATCAAAAATGCTATAGAGCTCCCACTCACTTCCTTGTAAATACAGGCTTCACCATAAGTCTGTATAAAACCATATGCTTTGATCACCTCATCAAAGCGTATATTCCAACTCCGAGATGCTTGCACCAGTCCATATATGGATCTCTGGAGTTTGCACACTTTGTTAGCACCTTTAGGATCGACAAAACCTTCTGGTTGCATCATATACAACTCTTATTTAAGATATCCATTAAGGAATGCAGTTTTGACATCCATTTGCCAGGTTTCATAATTATAAAATGTGGCAATTGCTGACATGATTCGGACTGACTTAAGCATCGCTACGGGTGAGAAGGTCTCATCATAGTCAAGTCTTTGAACTTGTCGAAAGCCTTTCGCAACAAGTCGAGTTTTGTAGATAGTGACATTACCATCAACGTCTGTCGTTTTCTTGAAGATCCATTTATTCTCAATGGCTTGCCGATCATCGGGCAAGTCTACCAAAGTCCACACTTTGGTCTCATACATGGATCCTATCTCAGATTTCATGGCCTCAAGCCATTTATCGGAATCTGGGCTCGTCATAGCTTCTTCATAGTTTGTAGGTTCGCCTTGGCCTAGTAACATGACTTCCAAAACAGGATTATCGTACCACTCTGGTGCAGATCATGCTCTGGTTAACCTACGAGGTACAGTAGCAACTTGATCTGAAGTTTCATGATCATTATGAAAGCACAAGTGCTCCCTAGGTGGTTTTGGTAATTGATGTCAACATATCTCTTGTTGGACTAACACTTTTATCTAGTATGTTTCAGATAAGTTCAACAATGGAGTGGCATGGACTAAAAGATGTGGGAACTCCTTCAAGATGCTAAGGACAAAGGATTGGCTCAATCTTCAAGCTCAAGACTCTTCATTTTACATTTTAGTGATCCAAGATCACATTGAGTCTATGGGAAAAGCCAATACTATCAAGAAGGGACGAGGTGTTGCTTAATGAGTTTCTTGCTCCACAGTGCTTAATGATATGCTCCAAAACCCTCAACTACTTTCCCACTTCCACACATATGTCCTAAACCTAAAGTCAAACTCGGCCCCACCGATTCTTTCTATCTGGCGCCACCGAGTTCAGATGTCTTAGCCACTGCCACAAACCCTAGGCAAATCGGTCTCACCGATAGGGATCTCGGTCTCACCGAGATGGGATTGTAATCTCTCTGTGTATGTCCATTACCAAAATCGGTCTCACAGAGTTTGAGCAATCGGTACTACCGAGATTACAATGCAAACTCTCTGGTCAACTTATTACCAAAATTGGTCCCACCGAGTTTGAGTAATCGGTCCCACCGAGTTTGCCTGACCAACTCTCTGGAAAGCTTATTACCAAAATCGGTCTCACCGAGTTTGCGTAATCGGTCTCACCGAGATTACATTATGCCCTAACCCTAACCATATCGGTCCTACCGAGTTGCATGTCAGTCCCACCGAAAACCCTAACGGTCACTAGGTTTACTAAATCGGTCTGACCGAGTCTGTTGAATCGGTCCCACCGAGTTTGGTAAATTGTGTGTAACGGTTAGATTTTGTGTGGAGGCTATATATACCCCTCAACCTCCTCTTCATTCGTAGAGAGAGCCATCAGAACAAACCTACACTTCCAACTTATTTCTGAGAGAGAACCACCTACTCATGTGTTGAGGCCAAGATATTCCATTCTTACCATATGAATCTTGATCTCTAGCCTTCCCCAAGTTGCTTTCCACTCAAATATTATTTCCACCAGATCCAAATCCTATGAGAGAGAGTTGAGTGTTGGGGAGACTATCACTTGAAGCACAAGAGCAAGGAGTTCATCATCAACGCACCATTTGTTACTTCTTGGAGAGTGGTGTCTCCTAGATTGGCTAGGTGTCACCTAGGAGCCTCCGACAAGATTGTGGAGTTGAACCAAGGAGTTTGTAAGGGCAAGGAGATCGCCTACTTCGTGAAGATCTACCGCTAGTGAGGCAAGTCCTTCATGGGTGACGGCCATGGTGGGATAGACAAGGTTGCTTTTTCGTGGACCCTTCGTGGGTAGAGCCCTCCGTGGACTCGCGCAACCGTTACCCTTCATGGGTTGAAGTCTCCACCAATGTGGATGTACGATAGCACCACCTATCGGAACCACGCCAAAAACATCCGTGTCTCCAATTGCGTTTGAATCCTCCAAAACCCTTCCCTTTACATTCTTGCAAGTTGCATGCTTTACTTTCCGCTGCTCATAAACTCTTTGCATGCTTGCTTGCTATATGTTGTGAATGTTAAACTTGTGCCTAAACTCCACTTAAACTTAAAGAAGTTAAAAACTGCAACTTTGGTACTTAGTGTCTAATCACCCCCCCCCCCTCTAGACACCTCTTCTCAAGGTCCTACCTGTGGTATCAGAGCATTGGTCTCTGTTGCCTTGGTTTAATCACCATTGGAGGAAGATGGATGAGTCTACTTTGGGGATTCTTAGACATAGAGTGCCTATTCTTGATGGGGAGTATTTTCATGAGTGGAAAATGAGATGCTTGTAATTTTCAATCAATATCATTTGAACAAGTACATTGCTAGCCCTTGTGCACCACATGTTGATCCTATGCATCCTACTCTTGATGAGTCAATTGACATGATTAGGAATCTTAGAACTGTAAATATTATCACTAGAGGCTTGCCTAGAAACTTGATTATAAACTTGCCTACTCTTAAGTGTGCCTACACTATATGGAAATTTCTTGAGGAACGCTTTCCAAATTATTCCTTGGAAAATCTAGATGAAATTCTCCATAAGTCTATTGCTTTGAGTAAGATGAATACTAGTGATCCTATGTTTGGTGATCGTCTATTTGAACTTACAAATCTTATGCGTGCCAAAGGAGATGCTGGAATTATTGGTGATATTTTTTCTGAAGCTATAAGAATTCATAAGCAAGATCATTGTCAAGCTCACTCTAACGAATTACCCTCTCTAGGACTTGATCTACCACATGACGATGTTGAACATGGATACTATGATGAGGATGATGATAGTGACTCCGATCTTGACGATGCGATGAGACACTTTGGTCTTATGGCAAATCTTCGGGGATATATGTCAGGAGGAAAGGAATGGGTTCTTGATAGTGGATGTACCGATTACATGACCGGAGATAAAGACATGTTTCGTGAGCTTGCTGAAAATGATAGTCCTCGAAAGTATGTCACTTTCGGTGAGGTGTCCTCTCACATGATAGCTCCATTCAGAATGTTATGCTCGTTGAATCTCTTGGCTACAACTTACTTTCAGTATCTAGACTTGCTGATTTCGATTTCAATGTCCTATTTACTAAAGTAGATTGCCAAGTGTTTCGTCGAGACAATCATAAAATGGTCTTTACCGGTATACGTAGAGGTGATCTATACATTGTTGATTTCACTAAAAAGGCTCAACCTAAAACTTGCTTCATTGCTAAATCCTCAAAGGGTTGGTTATGGCATAGACGACTAGGTCATGTTGGTATGCGAAACCTTGACAAGCTTATTAAAGGGAATCATATCCTTGGTGTTAACGATGTCATATTTGATAAGGATAGACTTTGCAGTGCTTGTCAAGCAGGTAAACAGGTTGGAGGAAGGCATCCCGTGAAGAACATCATGACCACAAGGAGGCCACTCGAGCTACTTCACATGGATCTTTTTGGTCCCAACTCTTACCAGAGTCTCGGTGGAAATTCTTTTGGTCTAGTTATAGTTGATGATTTTTCAAGATTTACGTGGGTGTTATTTCTCGATGATAAATCGCAGGTCCAAAAGATCTTCAAAAACTTCGCTAGGATTGCCCAAAATCAATTTGAAGTAAAGATCAAGAAGGTTCACAGCGACAACAGAACGGAGTTCAAGAACGCAAATGTGGACACCTTTCTTGATGAAGAAGGGATTTCACACGAGTTCTAGGCTACGTACACACCCTAACAAAATGGAGTTGTTGAGAGGAAGAACCGGACGCTCATTGAAATGGCGAGAATGATGCTTGATGAGTACAAGACACCGAAGCACTTTTGGGTAGAAGCGGTTGAGACAGCTTGTCATGCAACAAATCGCTTGTATCTTCAAAAGCTACTCGGCAAGACGGCATACGAGCTCCTCACCGGTAACAAACCCCAAGTTGGATACTTTCGAGTATTCGGCTCAAAGTGCTACATTCTTGATAAGCATCATCGTTCTAAATTTGCTCCTAAGTCTCATGAAGGTTTCCTACTAGGTTATGGCTCAAACTCTCACACTTACCGTGTCTACAACAATTTCACCCGAAAGGTTGAAGAGATGGTAGATGTGAAGTTTGATGAATCTAACGGCTCGCAAGTAGAGCAATTGCCAATTGATGTAGGAGACAAAGATCCTTCGGAAGCAATCCAAGACTTGTCTATTGGCAAGGTCCGTCCAATGGAGGTGAAGGAGAGTACCTCGTCCGTCCAAGTGGAAGCTTCTACTTCACGACAAGGTGAACCAAGAGTTGATACGGAAGCATCCACAAGTGGGACACACCAAGATGAAGAAAACAAGGAAGTGCATCAAGATGAACGTCAACAACCTCCTTCTCCACCACGACAAGAGAACGACAACGCCAACAATGAAGAAGGCCAAGAAGAAGAACAAGATGAAGAAGAAGTTCAACCAAGAACCAAGCAAAAGCTTTCACGAGTTCGAGCAAGAATTGCTAAAGATCATCCCGTCGAGCAAATCTACAATGATATTCAAACCGGGAGAATCACTCGCTCTAAAACTCGTTTAGCTAACTTTTGTGAAAACTATTCTTTCATCTCTAGCATTGAACCTATGAAGGTCGAAGAAGCATTGGAAGATCCGGATTGGATAAATGCTATGCATGAAGAGCTACACAACTTTGAGAGGAACCAAGTTTGGACATTGGTTGAGAAGCCCGACAACAACCACAACATCATCGGTACCAAATGGGTGTTTCGCAACAAGCAAGATGAAGATGGACAAGTAGTTCGCAACAAAGCACGTCTCGTCGCCCAAGGCTACACTCAAGTCTAAGGTATGGACTATGGTGAGACTTATGCTCCCGTTGCTAGACTTGAGTCCATTCGCATCTTACTTGCCTATGCTAATCATCATGATATCACCTTGTACCAAATGGACATTAAAAGTGCTTTTCTAAATGGTGAAATAGAGGAGGAAGTTTATGTTAAGCAACCTCCCGGCTTTGTCAATCCTAAGAAACCCAATCATGTTTACAAACTTCACAAAGCTCTTTATGGTCTTAAACAAGCTCCTAGAGCGTGGTATAAATGCTTGACCAAGTTCCTTATTGAAAAAGGCTTTGAAATTGGGAAAATTGATTCCACACTTTTTACTAAAAGGGTTAATGGAGAACTATTTGTGTGCCAAATCTATGTTGATGATATTATATTTGGTTCAACTAACCCTCATTTTAGTGAAAAGTTTGGGAAGCTAATGTCGGAGAAGTTTGAGATGTCTATGATGAGTGAACTCAAATTCTTTCTTGGGTTGCAAATCAAGCGAACTAAGGAAGGTACTTTTGTTTCTCAAACGAAGTACACCAAGGACTTATTCAAGAAGTTCAATATGCAAGAATGCAAAGGTATGTCTACACCCATGCCTACTAGTGGACATCTTGACTTGGCCAAAGATGGTGAACCGGTTGATCAAAAGGTTTATCGCTCTATGATTGGTTCATTGTTATATCTATGTTCTTCACGTCCCGATATCATGCTAAGTGTGTGCATGTGTGCACGATATCAAGCTGCTCCTAAAGAAAGTCATATTAAGGCCGTGAAAAGGATAGTGAGATACTTAATCCATACACCAAATTTTGGCATTTGGTATCCCAAGAGGCCCTATTTCGATCTTGTTGACTACTCCGACTCGGACTATGCCGGAGACAAGGTTGATAGAAAGTCCACTTCGGGTACTTGTCAATTTCTTGGAAGATATCTTGTGTCTTGGTCCTCCAAGAAACAAAACTCGGTATCCTTATCCACCGCTGGAGCGGAATACATTGCCGATGGTTCATGTTGTGCTCAATTACTTTGGATGACCCAAACTCTTAAAGATTATGGGATATATGTGAAACATGTTCCATTGCTTTGTGACAATGAAAGTGCTATCAAAATTGGTCATAATCCCGTACAACATTCTCGAACTAAGCATATTGAAGTTCGTCATCATTTCATTCGAGATCATGTTGCTAAGGGTGACATTGATCTTAAGCATGTTCGCACCGAAAAGCAATTAGCGGATATATTCACTAAACCTCTTGATGAGAAAGTGTTTTGCAGGTTGAGAGGAGAATTGAACATCATTGATGCTTCAAACTTGGAGTAGGAACTCCATTGGATACATGCAAGACATGAGCTTATGACTAATCCTTGATATTTATCTTATGATGAAAATCTTATGTCTTGGATATATTTGTATCTTGCATGTTATCTAACCCATGTAGGTACTTGGTTGAATCAAATTCCATGAGATTGTAACCTACTCATATCTTGAGCAATCTCTACATCACCAAGTCTCTACACAATGGTGGTTGAAGACAAGGAAGCACGAAACCATTCAAACATATCCTTTGACAAATTCTATGTTGAGCTTCATGATTGTCATTTTTGGATACACAAGTGCTCTTCCTTGCAAGAACTAACCCATGTAGGTAGATGGACTCAAATTCCAAGTGGTGCTCCCAACTCTTGATGAGCTACATCAACCTTGAGCAACCCACATAAGTTCAACTACATGTTCAACACCACCAACCAAGGTATGTTATTCCATCTTAGAGAAGCTTTACTCCAAGTCATGAGCTAAAGTAACTCGACAAGATGTGAATACATCAAGATGCTTAAACGAAAAATGGCAACCCCATTCTGAGCTTAAACGATGAGTATGACCTATGATCAAGTGATCTCACTTGACTCCTAAGTCAATATACTCTAACATAGGTGACTTTGTCGCCGACCATCTCTAGATGAAGTTCTCTTGTGTTCTTTTCTGTGCTTTTGCATTTGTCTCATGCATATTTGTTTCACCTTTCAAAAAAACTTCATCTAGATTTCTTTCTGTTTGCTCTGCATTTTCTGCATCCAATTCATCACATATCACTCAGTAAATTCCTTGCAAATCTTTGTGAGATCTTACTAGTCTAGTGAGCTGAGGTGACAAGTGTTTTCTCTGCAATGCACTCGGTTTCACCGATTTATTGTTTTTGGTCCAACCGAATCCTTTCGGTACAACCGAAGCATACCACTCGGTGCCACCGATTTCACAACAGGAAAAACAGTTTGCCACTTATTCTGTGTTTCTTCTGATACATCTCCACTCAATGAATCTTGTCCTCTACAAGCATCACATTTTTATCAGTGCTTTGTGTTGTGACTCAAGGATCAAACCCTTCTTGGAAATTGATGTCAAAGGGGGAGAGAGAGATCACATCAAAGCTTATCACTTAGAGAGATCACATCAGAGAGGGATAGTATCACCTCCTCAGGGGGAGAAAGAGATCTCCAGGGGGAGAGAATACTCAAGTAGAAAGTATTTCTCAAGGATCCCAGATGCTTGGTGTTCAATAGGAGAGATGCCACATGTCTTATTGAGGGGAAAAGACATGTTCATATGTGCTTATTTGCATTAGTTTGCATTAGCTTTGTTCATTTATATCTTTCAGGTCTGATTTTCTGTTCCCTATCTTCTCCCAGTATCCCATGCTAGATTCAGGGGGAGCAAGACATCTAAGGGAAAGAAATCATTTAAATTCATTGCATATCTTTACTCTTGGGGACATGTCTAATCCAATGTGGTACTTAGTACTCACTCTCTACATGTCATCCCAGTCTTGGTATTCTTGTGGTTTCTTCTGTTTGCTCTGACTAGTAGATGTACGTGTGTTATCTAACCTTGTTTACGTAGGTTCATTCCATCCTAAGCCAACTCAAGACTACAAGGTAAGTATATGCATCACAATCATGTGTATGAGGAATTCTTGCTGATGTACATACTGTTTGCAAGGACTCATGGGCATGAAGGTATTTTCTTTAATATTCTTTGCTCTGATGCATATGGCCAAGATACATGTAACACTTTGCCTACTCTGTCATGGTTATGCTCTCACCATGCTTCTATATTCCATATTCACATGATTGCATACATGTAGGGGGAGCCTATGCTTGTTACATGTCTTTCCAAAGCTTTACTTGCTACTCTTTATATCTTTATCTAAAGCTTTGATGTATGTTGTCATCAATTACCAAAAAGGGGGAGATTGAAAGCACAAGTGCTCCCTAGGTGGTTTTGGTAATTGATGTCAACATATCTCTTGTTGGACTAACACTTTTATCTAGTATGTTTCAGATAAGTTCAACAATGGAGTGGCATGGACTAAAAGATGTGGAAACTCCTTCAAGATGCTAAGGACAAAGGATTGGCTCAAGCTTCAAGCTCAAGACTCTTCATTTTACATTTTAGTGATCCAAGATCACATTGAGTCTATAGGAAAAGCCAATACTATCAAGAAGGGATGAGGTGTTGCTTAATGAGTTTCTTGCTCCACAGTGCTTAATGATATGCTCCAAAACCCTCAACTAATTTCTCACTTCCACACATATGTCCTAAACCTAAAGTCAAACTCGGCCTCACCGATTCTTTCTATCCGGAACCACCGAGTTCAGATGTCTTATCCATTGCCACAACCCCTAGGCAAATCGGTCTCACCGATAGGGATCTCGGTCTCACCGAGATGGGATTGTAATCTCTCTGTGTATGTCCATTACCAAAATCGGTCTCACAGAGTTTGAGCAATCAGTACTACCGAGATTACAATGCAAACTCTCCGGTTAACTTATTACCAAAATTGGTCCCACCGAGTTTGAGTAATCGGTCCCACCGAGTTTGCCTGACCAACTCTCTGGAAAGCTTATTACCAAAATCGGTCTCACCGAGTTTGTGTAATCGGTCTCACCGAGATTACGTTATGCCCTAACCCTAACCATATCGGTCCTACCGAGTTGCATGTCAGTCCCACCAAAAACCCTAACGGTCACTAGGTTTACTAAATCAGTCCGACCGAGTCTGTTGAATCGGTCCCACCGTGTTTGGTAAATTGTGTGTAACGGTTAGATTTTGTGTGGAGGCTATATATACCCCTCAACCTCCTCTTCATTCGTAGAGAGAGCCATCAGAACAAACCTACACTTCCAACTTATTTCTGAGAGAGAACCACCTACTCATGTGTTGAGGCCAAGATATTCCATTCCTACCATATGAATCTTGATCTCTAGCCTTCCCCAAGTTGCTTTCCACTCAAATCTTCTTTCCACCAGATCCAAATCCTATGAGAGAGAGTTGAGTGTTGGGGAGACTATCATTTGAAGCACAAGAGCAAGGAGTTCATCATCAACGCACCATTTGTTACTTCTTGGAGAGTGGTGTCTCCTAGATTGGCTAGGTGTCAATTGGGAGCCTCCGACAAGATTGTGGAGTTGAACCAAGGAGTTTGTAAGGGCAAGGAGATCGCCTACTTCGTGAAGATCTACCGCTAGTGAGGCAAGTCCTTCGTGGGCGACGGCCATGGTGGGATAGACAAGGTTGCTTCTTCGTGGACCCTTCGTGGGTGGAGCCCTCCGTGGACTCGCTCAACCGTTACCCTTCGTGGGTTGAAGTCTCCACCAATGTGGATGTACGATAGCACCACCTATCGGAACCACGCCAAAAACATCTGTGTCTCCAATTGTGTTTGAATCCTCCAAAACCCTTCCCTTTACATTCTTGCAAGTTGCATGCTTTTACTTTCTGCTGCTCATATACTCTTTGCATGCTTGCTTGATATATGTTGTGAATGTTAAACTTGTGCCTAAACTCCACTTAAACTTAAAGAAGTTAAAAACTGCAACTTTGGTACTTAGTGTCTAATCACCCCCCCCCCCTCTAGACACCTCTTCTCAAGGTCCTACACATTATCATTTGCTTCCTCTCTAGTTGGTGTAGGCATCACTGGAATGGTTTCGTAAAGCTTCGGGTATTTTTCGGAGTACCGGGAGGTTACCGGAACCCCCCGCGGAATTGTTGGGCCTACATGGGCCATAGGGAGAGGGGAGGAAGCCCACAAGGGGTGGCCGCACCCCCCCTCCCATGGGGAGTCCGAATTGGACTAGGGGAGGGGGCGCACCCCCCTTTCCTTCTCCTCTTCCCTCTCCCTTCCCCTTTTCCCCTCCATGAGAAAGAAAAAAGAGGGGAGGCCAAATCCTACTAGGAGTGGAGTCCTAGTAGGACTCCCCCCTCCTTGGCGCGCCCCTTGTGGTCGGCCTCCTCCCCTCCTCCTTTATATACGGGGGCAGGGGCCACCCCAAAGCACATCAATTGTTTAGCCATGTGTGGTGCCCCCATCCACCGTTTACTCCTCCGACCATATTGTTGTAGTTCTTAGGCGAAGCCCTATGCGGATCACTTCACCAACACCGTCATCATGCCGTCATGTTGACGGAACTCACCAACTCCTTCGTGCCTCTACTGGATCAAGAGTTCGAGGGACGTCATCGAGCTAAACGTGTGCAGAACTCGGAGGTGTCGTACGTTTGGTACTTGATAGGTTGATTCGAGAAGATGTTCGACTACATCAACCGTGTTAAGTTAGCGCTTCCGCTTTCGGTCTGTGAGGGTATGTGGACATACTCTCCCCTCTCGTTTCTATTCATCTCCTAGATAAATATTGCATGAGCACAGGAATTTTTTTGAAATTGCATGCTACGTTTCCCTACACCTAGAGGGGGTGAATAGTTACAATTACAAATTTTAATTCTTACTTAGCAATTTTAGGCAATAATGTGGAATATGAATGTGAGCCTAACAATTGCAAATATGATACTAAGGGCTAAGCATGGTAACCAAGTACTACAAGTATATGAGTAAGCAAGCACAATATGATACAAGTAAAGGCTAAGAGACAAGTAACCACAAGTAGGGAGCTAGGGTTAAGAATAACCGCAACTCCGAGAGACGAGGATGTATGTCGATGTTCACTTCCTTGGAGGGAAGCTACGTCATCGTTTAGAGAGGTGAGTGTTACCACGAAGGCACACCAACGCCATGAAGGCTCACCCTATTCTCTATTTGATATATCACCACAAAGGCGATTCCCAACCACTAGTGGTAGACCTTGGGGTGGTCTCCAAACCCTGACAAACTTTTTGGGGGTAATCACAATGAAAGATTCCTCGCCGGAGTACTCCTACCGCCTAGGAGTCTCCAACCTCCAAGAGTAATAAGATGCACCACAAAAACAAGGGTGTTGGAAATATGCCCTAGAGGCAATAATAAATAAGTTATTATTATATTTCCTTGTTCATGATAATCGTTTATTATCCATGCTATAATTGTATTGATAGGAAACTCAGATACATGTGTGGATACATAGACAACACCATGTCCCTAGTAAGCCTCTAATTGACTAGCTCGTTGATCAATAGATGGTTACGGTTTCCTGACCATGGACATTGGATGTCATTGATAACGGGATCACATCATTAGGAGAATGATGTGATGGACAAGACCCAATCCTAAGCCTAGCACAAAGATCGTGTAGTTCGTATGCTAAAGCTTTTCTAATGTCAAGTATCATTTCCTTAGACCATGAGATTGTGCAACTACCGGATACCGTAGGAATGCTTTGGGTGTACCAAACGTCACAACGTAACTGGGTGGCTATAAAGGTGCACTACAGGTATCTCCGAAAGTGTCTGTTGGGTTGGCACGAATCGAGACTGGGATTTGTCACTCCGTGTGACGGAGAGGTATCTCTGGGCCCACTCGGTAGGACATCATCATAATGTGCACAATGTGACCAAGTGGTTGATCACGGGATGATGTGTCACGGAACGAGTAAAGAGACTTGCCGGTAACGAGACTGAACAAGGTATCGGGATACCGACGATCGAATCTCGGGCAAGTACTATACCGCTAGACAAAGGGAATTGTATACGTGATCGATTGAGTCCTTGACATCGTGGTTTATCTGATGAGATCATCGTGGAACATGTGGGAGCCAACATGGGTATCCAGATCCCGCTATTGGTTATTGACCGGAGAACGTCTCGGTCATGTCTGCATGTTTCCCGAACCCGTAGGGTCTACACACTTAAGGTTCGATGACGCTAGGGTTATAAAGGAAGTATGTATGTGGTTACCGAATGTTGTTCGGAGTCCCGGATGAGATCCCGGACGTCACTAGGAGTTCCGGAATGGTCCGGAGGTAAATATTTATATATGGGAAGTCTTATTTTGGTCGCCGGAAAAGTTTCGCACTTTATCGGTATTGTACCAGGAGTGCCGAAAGGGGTCCGGGGGTCCACCTGCCCCGGGGGGGGCACATGGGCTGTAGGGGGTGCGCCTTGGCCTATATGGGCCAAGGGCACCAGCCCCAAGAGGCCCATGCGCCAAGGAGACTTGGGGAGGGGAGAGTCCTAAAAGGGGAAGGCACCTCCGAGGTGCCTTGGGGAGGATGGACTCCTCCCCCCCTTGGCCGCACCCCTTCCTTGGAGGAAGGGGCAAGGCTGCGCCCTCCCCCTCTCCCTTGCCCCTATATATAGTGGAGGGGAGGGAGGGCAGCCGCACCTGAAGCCCTGGCGCCTCCCTCCCTCCCGTGACACCTCCTCCTCTCCCGCGGGTGCTTGGCGAAGCCCTGCAGGATTGCCACACTCCTCCACCACCACCATGCCGTTGTGCTGCTGCTAGATGGAGTCTTCCTCAACCTATCCCTCTCTCCTTGCTGGATCAAGGCATGGGAGACGTCACCGGGCTGTACGTGTGTTGAACGCGGAGGTGCCGTCCGTTCGGCACTAGGATCTCCGGTGATTTGGATCACGACGAGTACGACTCCTTCAACCCCGTTCTCTTGAACGCTTACGCTTAGCGATCTACAAGGGTATGTAGATGCACTCCCCTCTCTCTCATTGCTAGTTTCTCCATAGATAGATCTTGGTGACTCGTAGGAAAAATTTTGAATTTCTGCTACGTTCCCCAACAGTGGCATCATGAGCTAGGTCTATTGCGTAGATTCTTTACACGAGTAGAACACAAAGTAGTTGTGGGCGTTGATCTTGTTCAATATGCTTACCGTTACTAGTCCAATCTTGATTCAGTGGCATTGTGGGATGAAGCGGCCCGGACCGACCTTACACGTACACTTACGTGAGACAGGTTCCACCGACTGACATGCTCTTGTTGCATAAGGTGGCTAGCGGGTGCCAGTCTCTTCCACTTTAGTCGGATCGGATTCGATGAAAAGGGTCCTTATGAAGGGTAAATAGCAATTGACATATCACGTTGTGGTTTTTGCGTAGGTAAGAAACGTTCTTGCTAGAAACCCATAGCAGCCACGTAAAACATGCAAACAACAATTAGAGGACGTCTAACTTGTTTTTGCAGGGTATGCTATGTGATGTGATATGGCCAAGAAGAATGTGATGAATGATATGTGATGTATGAGATTGATCATGTTCTTGTAATAGGAATCACGACTTGCATGTCGATGAGTATGACAACCGGCAGGAGCCATAGGAGTTGTCTTTATTTATTGTATGACCTGCGTGTCATTGAACAACGCCATGTAATTACTTTACTTTATTGCTAACCGGTAGCCATAGTAGTAGAAGTAATAAGTTGGCGAGACAACTTCATGGAGACACGATGGTGGAGATCATGGTGTCATGCCGGTGACGATGATGATCATGGAGCCCCGAAGATGGAGATCAAAAGGAGCAAAATGATATTGGCCATATCATGTCACTATTTGATTGCATGTGATGTTTATCATGTTTATGCATCTTACTTGCTTAGAACGACGGTAGTAAATAAGATGATCCCTCATTAAAATTTCAAGAAAGTGTTCCCCCTAACTGTGCACCGTTGCGAAAGTTCGTCGTTTCGAAGCACCACGTGATGATCGGGTGTGATAGATTCTTACGTTCACATACAACAGGTGTAAGCCAGATTTACACACGCGAAACACTTAGGTTAACTTGACGAGCCTAGCATGTACAGACATGGCCTCGGAACACAAGAGACCGAAAGGTCGAGCATGAGTCGTATAGTAGATACGATCAACATGAAGATGTTCACCGATGATGACTAGTCCATCTCACGTGATGATCGGACACGGCCTAGTTGACTCGGATCATGTAATCACTTAGATGACTAGAGGGATGTCTATCTGAGTGGGAGTTCATAAGATGAACTTAATTATCCTGAACATAGTCAAAAGTCTTTTGCAAATTATGTCGTAAGATCGCGCTTTAGTTCTACTGTTTCGATATGTTCCTAGAGAAAATATAGTTGAAAGTTGACAGTAGCGATTATGCGGACAGTAGAAAGCTTATGTCCTTAATGCACCGCTCAGTGTGCAGAACCCCAAACGTCGTCTGTGGATGTTGCGAACATCGGACATACACGTTTTGATAACTACGTGATAGTTCAGTCAAACGGTTTAGAGTTGAGGCACCAAAGACGTTTTTCGAAACGTCGCGGAACATATGAGATGTTTCGAGGGCTGAAATTGGGATTTCAGGCGCGTGCCCACGTCAAGAGGTATAAGACCTCCGACGATTTTCTTAGCCGGCAAACTAAGGGAGAAAAGCTCAATCGTTGAGCTTGTGCTCAGATTGTCTGAGTGCAACAATCACTTGAATCGAGTGGGAGTTGATCTTCCAGATGAGATAGTGATGTTTCTCCAAAGTCATTGCCACCAAGCTACTAGAGCTTCGTGATGAACTATAACATATCAGGGATAGATATGATGATCCTTGAGGTATTCACGATGTTTGACACCGTGAAAGTAGAAATCAAGAAGGAGCATCAATTGTTGATGGTTGGTGAAACCACTAGTTTCAAGAAGGGCAAGGGCAAGAAGGGATACTTCAAGAAACGGCAAATCAGCTGCTGCTCTAGTGAAGAAACCCAAGGTTGAACCCAAACCCGGGACTAAGTGCTTCTGTAATAAGGGGAACAGCCACTGGAGTAGCATTACCCTAGATACTTGGTAGATGAGAAGGCTGGCAAGGTCGATAGAAGTATATTAGATATACATTATGTTAATGTGTACTTTACTAGTACTCCTAGTAGCACCAGGGTATTAGATACCGGTTCGGTTGCTAAGTGTTAGTAACTCGAAATAAAAGCTACGGAATAAATGGAGACTAGCTAAAGGTGAGCTGACGATATGTGTTAGAAGTGTTTCCAAGGTTGATGTGATCAAGCATCGCACGCTCCCTCTACCATCGACATTGGTGTTAAACCTAAATAATTGTCATTTGGTGTTTGCGTTGAGCATAGACATGATTGGATTATGTTTATCACAATATGGTTATTTATTTAAGGAGAATAATGGTTACTCTATTTATTTGAATAATACCTTCAATGGTCTTGCACCTAAAGGAATGGTTTAT
This sequence comes from Triticum aestivum, assembly GCF_018294505.1. Taxonomy (NCBI): domain Eukaryota; kingdom Viridiplantae; phylum Streptophyta; class Magnoliopsida; order Poales; family Poaceae; genus Triticum; species Triticum aestivum. The sequence goes on along the minus strand of NC_057810.1, from coordinate 507,360,191 downwards.
TGAATCTCGATCATAGTGATACACATTTTCATGCCAAAAGATATAAGATAGTAATGATAGTACCAGTTACTTGTGGCACTGCCATGTAAGTCATATTGGTATAAAACGCATGAAGAAGCTCCATGTTGATGGATCTTTGGACTCACTCATTTTTGAAAAGTTTGGGACATGCGAACCATGTCTATTGGTGTATACGCATGAAGAAACTCCATGCAGATGGATCGTTTGGACTCTCTTGATTTTGAATCACTTGAGACATGCAAATCATACCACGTGGGCAAGATGACTGAAAGCCTCGTTTTCAGTAAAATGGAACAAGAAAGAAACTTGTTGGAAGTAACACTTTTTGATATGTGCAGTCCAATGAGTGCTAAGGCATGCAGTGAATATCGTTATGTTCTTACTTCACAGATGATTCGAGTAGATGTTGAGTATATTTACTTGATGAAACACAAGTCTGAATTATTGAATGGTTCAAGTAATTTCAGAGTGAAGTTGAAGATCCTTGTGACAAGAGGATAAAATGTCTATGATATGATCATAGAGATGAGTATCTGAGTTACGAGTTTGGCACACAATTAAGACATTGTGGAGATTATTTCACAACCAATACCGCCTGGAACACCATAGTGTGATGGTGTGTCCGAACATCATAGTTGCACCCTATTGGATATGGTGCGTACCATGATGTCTCTTATCGAATTACCACTATCGTTCATGGGTTAGGCATTAGAGACAACCGCACTCACTTTAATAGGGTACTACGTAATTCCGTTGAGACGACACTGTTTGGAGAAACTTAAGTTGTCGTTTCTTGAAAGGTTTGGGGCTGCGACGCTTATGTGAAAAAGTTTCAGGTTGATAAGCTCGAACCCAAAGAGGATAAAATGCATCTTCATAGGACACCCAAAACAGTTGGGTATACCTCCTAATTCAGATCCGAAAGCAATAGGGATTGTTTCTTGAATCGGGTCCTTTCTCGAGGAAAGGTTTGTCTCAAGAATTGAGTGGGAGGATAGTGGAGACTTGATGAGGTTATTGAACCATCACTTGAACCAGTGTGTAGCAGGGCACAAGAAGTTGTTCCCGTGGCACCTACACCAATTGAGGTGGAAGCTTATGATATTGATCATGAAGCTTCGGATCAAGTCACTACCGAACCTCATAGGATGACAAGGACGCGTACTGCTTCGGAGTGGTACGGTGATCCTGTCTTGAAGGTCATGTTGCTAGAAAACAATGAACCTACGAGCTATGGAGAAGCTGTTGGGGAACGTTGCAGAAAATTAAAATTTTTCCTACGGTTTCACCAAGATCCATCTATGAGTTCATCTAAGCAACGAGTCAAGGGAGAGAGTTTGCATCTACATACCACTTGTAGATCGCGTGCGGAAGCTTGCAAGGTGATGATGTAGTCGTACTCGACGTGATTCGAATCACCGATGACCAAGTGCTGAACGGACAGCACCTCCGCGTTCAACACACGTACGGGACGGGAGACGTCTCCTCCTTCTTGATCCAGCAAGGGGGAAGGAGAGGTTGAGGAAGACAGCTCCACCGGCAGCATGACGGCATGGTGATGGTGGAGAGGCAGTACTCCGACAGGGCTTCGCCAAGCACACAACGGAGGAGGAGAGGTGTTGGGGAGGGGAGGGCTGCGCCTTGGAGGGTGGTGCGGCTGCCCTCCCCTCACCCCTCTATTTATAGGGGGAAGGGAGAAGGGGGCCGGCCCCCTAGAACCCATCTAGGGGGGGTGCGGCGGCCAAGGGGAGAGGGGGAGAGGGTGGCTTGCCCCCCAAGCCAAGGGGGGCGCCCCCTCTAGGGTTCCCCCTCAACCCTAGGCGCATGGGCCCAAGGGAGGGGGTGCGGCCAGCCCACCAGGGGCTGGCTCCCTGCCCCACGCAGCCCATGTGGCCCCCCGGGAGGGGTGGCCCCTCCCGGTGGACCCCCGGAACCCTTCCGGTGGCCCCGGTACAATACCGGTATGACCCCGAAACTTCCCGGTGTCCGTTTGACAACTTCCCATATATAAATCTTTACCTCCGGACCCTTCCGGAGCTCCTCGTGACGTCCAGGATCCCATCCGGGACTCCGAACAACATTCGGTAGTCACATACTAGTCTTCCTAATAACCCTAGCGTCACCGAACCTTAAGTGTGTAGACCCTACGGGTTCGGGAGACATGCAGACATGACCGAGACGCTCTCAGTCAATAACCAACAGCGGGATCTGGATACCCATGATGGCTCCCACATGCTCCTCGATGTTGTCATCGGATGAACCACGATGTCGAGGATTCGATCAAACCCTGTATGCAATTCCCTTTGTCAATCGGTACGTTACTTGCCCGAGACTCGATCGTCGGTATCCCAATACCTTGTTCAGTCTCGTTACCGGCAAGTCACTTTACTCGTACCGTAATGCATGATCCCGTGTCCAACACCTTGGTCACATTGAGCTCATTATGATGATGCATTACCGAGTGGGCCCAGAGATACCTCTCCGTCATACGGAGTGACAAATCCCAGTCTCGATCCGTGTCAACCCAACAGATACTTTCGGAGATACCTGTAATGCACCTTTATAGTCACCCAGTTACGTTGTGACGTTTGATACACCCAAGGCACTCTTACGGTATCCGGGAGTTACACGATCTCATGGTCGAAGGAAGAGATACTTGACATTGGCAAAGCTCTAGCAAAACGAACTACACGATCTTTTATGCTATGCTTAGGATTGGGTCTTGTCCATCACATCATTCTCCTAATGATGTGATCCCGTTATCAACGACATCCAATGTCCATAGTCAGGAAACCATGACTATCTGTTGATCACAACGAGCTAGTCAACTAGAGGCTCACCAGGGACATATTGTGGTCTAAGTATTCACACGTGTATTACGATTTCCGGATAATACAGTTATAGCATGAATAAAAGACATTTATCATGAACATTGAAATATAATAATACTTTTATTATTGCCTCTAGGGCATATTTCCAACAGTCTCCCACTTGCACTAGAGTCACCAATCTAGTTACATTGTGATGAATCGAACACCCATAGAGTTCTGGTGTTGATCATGTTTTGCACGCGAGAGAGGTTTAGTCAGCGGATCTGCGACATTCAGATCCGTGTGCACTTTGCAAATCTCTATGTCTCCATCTTGAACATTTTCACGGATGGAGTTGAAACGACGCTTGATGTGCCTGGTCTTCTTGTGAAACCTGGGCTCCTTGGCGAGGGCAATAGCTCCAGTGTTGTCACAGAAGAGTTTGATCGGCCCCGACGCATTGGGTATGACTCCTAGGTCGGTGATGAACTCCTTCACCCAAATCGCTTCATGCGCTGCCTCCGAGGCTGCCATGTACTCCGCTTCACACGTAGATCCCGCCACGACGCTCTGCTTGCAGCTGCACCAGCTTACTGCTCCACCATTCAACATATACACGTATCCGGTTTGTGACTTAGAGTCATCCAGATCTGAGTCGAAGCTAGCGTCGACGTAACCCTTTACGACGAGCTCTTCGTCTCTTCCATAAACGAGAAACATGTCCTTCGTCCTTTTCAGGTACTTCAGGATATTCTTGACCGCTGTCCAGTGTTCCTTGCCGGGATTACTTTGGTATCTTGCTACCAAACTTACGGCAAGGTTTACATCGGGTCTGGTACACAGCATGGCATACATAATAGATCCTATGGCTGAAGCATAGGGGATGACACTCATCTCTTCTTTATCTTTTGCCGTGGTCGGTGACTGAGCCGAGCTCAATCTCACACCTTGTAACATAGGCAAGAACCCCTTCTTGGACTGATCCATTTTGAACCTCTTCAAAATCTTATCAAGGTATGTGCTTTGTGAAAGACCTATGAGGCGTCTCGATCTATCTCTATAGATCTTGATGCCTAATATATAAGCAGCTTCTCCAAGGTCCTTCATTGAAAAACACTTATTCAAGTAGGCCTTAATGCTGTCCAGAAATTCTATATTATTTCCCATCAAGAGTATGTCATCTACATATAATATGAGAAATGCTACAGAGCTCCCACTCACTTTCTTGTAAACGCAGGCTTCTCCATAAGTCTGCATAAACCCAAACGCTTTGATCATCTCATCAAAGCGAATGTTCCAACTCCGAGATGCTTGCACCAGTCCATAAATGGATCGCTGGAGCTTGCATACTTTGTTAGCGTTCCGAGGATCGACAAAACCTTCCGGCTGCATCATATACAGTTCTTCCTTAAGATGCCCGTTAAGGAATGCTGTTTTGACGTCCATCTGCCATATCTCATAATCATAGTATGCGGCAATTGCTAACATGATTCGGACGGACTTCAGCTTCGCTACGGGAGAGAAAGTCTCGTCGTAGTCAATCCCTTGAACTTGTCGATAACCCTTAGCGACAAGTCGAGCCTTATAGATGGTAACATTTCCATCCGCGTCCGTCTTCTTCTTAAAAATCCATTTGTTTTCTATTGCTCGCCGATCATCGGGCAAGTCTGTCAAAGTCCATACTTTGTTTTCATACATGGATTCTATCTCGGATTTCATGGCTTCAAGCCATTTGTTGGAATCCGGGCCCGCCATCGCTTCTTCATAGTTCGAAGGTTCATTGTTGTCTAACAACATGATTTCCAGGACAGGGTTGCCGTACCACTCTGGTGCGGAACGTGTCCTTGTGGACCTACGAAGTTCAGTAGTAACTTGATCCGAAGTACCTTGATCATCATCATTGTTTTCCTCTTCAGTTGGTGTGGGCATCACAGGAACGGTTTCCTGCGCTGCGCCACTTTCCCGCTCAAGAGGTAGTACTTCATCGAGTTCTACTTTCCTCCCACTTACTTCTTTCGAGAGAAACTCTTTTTCCAGAAAGCATCCGTTCTTGGCAACAAAGATCTTGCCTTCGGATCTTAAGTAGAAGGTATACCCGACAGTTTCCTTAGGGTATCCTATGAATACGCATTTTTCCGACTTGGGTTCGAGCTTTTCAGGTTGAAGTTTCTTGACATAAGCATCGCATCCCCAAACTTTTAGAAACGACAGCTTAGGTTTCTTTCCAAACCATAATTCATACGGTGTCGTCTCAACGGATTTAGACGGTGCCCTATTTAAAGTGAATGTAGCTGTCTCTAGAGCGTATCCCCAAAATGATAGCGGTAAATCGGTAAGAGACATCATAGACCGCACCATATCCAATAGAGTGCGATTACGACGTTCGGACACACCGTTTCGCTGAGGTGTTCCAGGCGGCGTGAGTTGTGAAACGATTCCACATTTCCTTAAGTGTGTACCAAATTCGTGACTTAAGTATTCTCCTCCACGATCTGATCGTAAGAATTTTATCTTTCGGTCACGTTGATTCTCTACCTCATTCTGAAATTCCTTGAACTTTTCAAAGGTCTCAGACTTGTGTTTCATTAAGTAGACATACCCATATCTACTCAAGTCATCAGTGAGAGTGAGAACATAACGATATCCTCCGCGAGCCTCAACGCTCATTGGACCGCACACATCGGTATGTATGATTTCCAACAAGTTGGTTGCTCGCTCCATTGTTCCGGAGAACGGAGTCTTGGTCATTTTGCCCAAAAGGCATGGTTCGCACGTGTCAAACGATTCATAATCAAGAGACTCTAAAAGTCCATCGGCATGGAGCTTCTTCATGCGCTTGACACCAATGTGACCAAGGCGGCAGTGCCACAAGTATGTGGGACTATCGTTATCAACTTTAAATCTTTTGGCATCTACACTATGAACATGTGTAATATTACGCTCGAGATTCATTAAGAATAAACCATTGACCATCGGAGCATGACCATAAAACATATCTCTCATATAAATCGAACAACCATTATTCTCAGACTTAAATGAGTAGCCATCTCGTATTAAACGAGATCCAGATACAATGTTCATGCTCAAACTTGGCACTAAATAACAATTATTAAGGTTCAAAACTAATCCCGTAGGTAAATGTAGAGGCAGCGTGCCGACGGCGATCACATCGACTCTGGAACCATTCCCGACGCGCATCGTCACCTCGTCCTTCGCCAGTCTCCGTTTATTCCGCAGCTCCTGCTGTGAGTTACAAATATGAGCAACGGCACCGGTATCAAATACCCAGGAGTTACTACGAGTACTGGTAAGGTACACATCAATCACATGTATATCAAATATACCTTTGGTGTTGCCGGCCTTCTTATCCGCTAAGTATTTGGGGCAGTTCCGCTTCCAGTGACCCTTCCCCTTGCAATAAAAGCACTCAGTCTCAGGCTTAGGTCCATTCTTTGACTTCTTCCCGGTAACTGGCTTACCAGGCGCGGCAACCTCCTTGCCGTCCTTCTTGAAGTTCTTCTTACCCTTGCCCTTCTTGAACTTAGTGGTCTTATTGACCATCAACACTTGATGTTCTTTCTTGATTTCAGCCTCTGCTGACTTCAGCATCGAGAACACTTCAGGAATGGTCTTTTCCATCCCCTGCATGTTGTAGTTCATCACAAAGCTCTTGTAGCTTGGTGGGAGCGACTGGAGGATTCTGTCAATGACCGCCTCATCTGGGAGGTTAATGTTCAGCTGGGTCATACGGTTGTGCAACCCAGACATCTTCAGGATGTGCTCACTGACAGAACTGTTTTCCTCCATCTTACAACTGTAGAACTTGTCGGAGACATCATATCTCTCGACCCGGGCATGAGCTTGAAAAACTAGTTTCAGCTCTTCGAACATCTCATATGCTCCGTGGTGCTCAAAACGCTTTTGGAGCCCCGGTTCTAAGCTGTAAAGCATGCCGCACTGAACGAGGGAGTAATCATCAGCACGAGACTGCCAAGCATTCATAATGTCTTGGTTCTCTGGGACGGGAGCGTCACCTAGCGGTCCTTCTAGGACATATTGTTTCCTGGCAGCTATGAGGATGATCCTCAGGTTCCGGACCCAGTCCGTATAGTTGCTGCCATCATCTTTCAGCTTGGTTTTCTCTAGGAACGCGTTGAAGTTCATGTTGACATTAGCGTTGGCCATTGATCTACAAGACATATTTGCAAAGGTTTTAGACTAAGTTCATGATAATAAAGTTCTAATCAAATTATGAACTCCCACTTAGATTAGACATCCCTCTAGTCATCTAAGTGTTACACGATCCGAGTCGACTAGCCCGTGTCCGATCATCACGTGAGACGGACTAGTCATCGTCGGTGAACATTCTCATGTTGATCGTATCTTCCATACGATTCGTGTTCGACCTTTCGGTCTCCGTGTTCCGAGGCCATGTCTGCACATGCTAGGCTCGTCAAGTTAACCCTAAGTGTTTTCGCTGTGTAAAACTGTCTTACACCCGTTGTATGTGAACGTAAGAATCCATCACACCCGATCATCACGTGGTGCTTAGAAGCGACGAACTGTAGCAACGGTGCACAGTTAGGGGAGAACACTTCTTGAAATTTTATAAGGGATCATCTTATTTACTACCGTCGTCCTAAGTAAACAAGATGCATAATACATAATAAACATCACATGCAATTATATAGTTGTGACATGATATGGCCAATATCATATAGCTCCATTGATCTTCATCTTCGGGGCTCCATGATCATCTTGTCACCGGCTTGACACCATGATCTCCATCATCATGATCTCCATCATCGTGTCTTCATGAAGTTGTCACGCCAACGACTACTTCTACTTCTATGACTAACGTTTAGCAATAAAGTAAAGTAGTTTACATGGCGTTATTCAATGACACGCAGGTCATACAAAAAATAAAGACAACTCCTATGGCTCCTGCCGGTTGTCATACTCATCGACATGCAAGTCGTGAATCCTATTACAAAGAACATGATCTCATACATCACAATTCATCATTCATCACAACTTCTGGCCATATCACATCACATGATCAATCGCTGCAAAAACAAGTTAGACGTCCTCTAATTGTTGTTGCATCTTTTACGTGGCTGCAATTGGGTTCTAGCAAGAACGTTTTCTTACCTACGAATCACCACAACGTGATTTTGTCAACTTCTATTTACCCTTCATAAGGGCCCTGTTCATCGATTCCGCTCCAACTAAAGTGGGAGAGACAGACACCCGCCAGCCACCTTATGCAACTAGTGCATGTCAGTCGGTGGAACCGGTCTCACGTAAGCGTACGTGTAAGGTTGGTCCGGGCCGCTTCATCCCACAATACCGTTGAGCAAGAAAAGACTAGTAGAGGCAAGTAAGATGACAAAATCCACGCCCACAACAAAATTGTGTTCTACTCGTGCAAAGAGAACTACGCATAGACCTAGCTCATGATGCCACTGTTGGGGAACGTTGCAGAAAATTAAAATTTTTCCTACGGTTTCACCAAGATCCATCTATGAGTTCATCTAAGCAACGAGTCAAGGGAGAGAGTTTGCATCTACATACCACTTGTAGATCGCGTGCGGAAGCTTGCAAGGTGATGATGTAGTCGTACTCGACGTGATTCGAATCACCGATGACCAAGTGCTGAACGGACAGCACCTCCGCGTTCAACACACGTACGGGACGGGAGACGTCTCCTCCTTCTTGATCCAGCAAGGGGGAAGGAGAGGTTGAGGAAGACAGCTCCACCGGCAGCACGACGGCGTGGTGATGGTGGAGAGGCAGTACTCCGACAGGGCTTCGCCAAGCACACAACGGAGGAGGAGAGGTGTTGGGGAGGGGAGGGCTGCGCCTTGGAGGGTGGTGCGGCTGCCCTCCCCTCACCCCTCTATTTATAGGGGGAAGGGAGAAGGGGGCCGGCCCCCTAGAACCCATCTAGGGGGGGTGCGGCGGCCAAGGGGAGAGGGGGAGAGGGTGGCTTGCCCCCCAAGCCAAGGGGGGCGCCCCCTCTAGGGTTCCCCCTCAACCCTAGGCGCATGGGCCCAAGGGAGGGGGTGCGGCCAGCCCACCAGGGGCTGGCTCCCTGCCCCACGCAGCCCATGTGGCCCCCCGGGAGGGGTGGCCCCTCCCGGTGGACCCCCGGAACCCTTCCGGTGGCCCCGGTACAATACCGGTATGACCCCGAAACTTCCCGGTGTCCGTTTGACAACTTCCCATATATAAATCTTTACCTCCGGACCCTTCCGGAGCTCCTCGTGACGTCCAGGATCCCATCCGGGACTCCGAACAACATTCGGTAGTCACATACTAGTCTTCCTAATAACCCTAGCGTCACCGAACCTTAAGTGTGTAGACCCTACGGGTTCGGGAGACATGCAGACATGACCGAGACGCTCTCAGTCAATAACCAACAGCGGGATCTGGATACCCATGATGGCTCCCACATGCTCCTCGATGTTGTCATCGGATGAACCACGATGTCGAGGATTCGATCAAACCCTGTATGCAATTCCCTTTGTCAATCGGTACGTTACTTGCCCGAGACTCGATCGTCGGTATCCCAATACCTTGTTCAGTCTCGTTACCGGCAAGTCACTTTACTCGTACCGTAATGCATGATCCCGTGTCCAACACCTTGGTCACATTGAGCTCATTATGATGATGCATTACCGAGTGGGCCCAGAGATACCTCTCCGTCATACGGAGTGACAAATCCCAGTCTCGATCCGTGTCAACCCAACAGATACTTTCGGAGATACCTGTAATGCACCTTTATAGTCACCCAGTTACGTTGTGACGTTTGATACACCCAAGGCACTCCTACGGTATCCGGGAGTTACACGATCTCATGGTCGAAGGAAGAGATACTTGACATTGGCAAAGCTCTAGCAAAACGAACTACACGATCTTTTATGCTATGCTTAGGATTGGGTCTTGTCCATCACATCATTCTCCTAATGATGTGATCCCGTTATCAACGACATCCAATGTCCATAGTCAGGAAACCATGACTATCTGTTGATCACAACGAGCTAGTCAACTAGAGGCTCACCAGGGACATATTGTGGTCTAAGTATTCACACGTGTATTACGATTTCCGGATAATACAGTTATAGCATGAATAAAAGACATTTATCATGAACATTGAAATATAATAATACTTTTATTATTGCCTCTAGGGCATATTTCCAACAGAAGCGATGGTGGGCCCAAATTCCGACAAATGGTTAGGAGCCATGAAATCCGAGAGAGGATCCATGTATCAGAACAAAGCATGGACTTTGGTGGACTTACCCGTTGATCGGCAAGCCATTGAGATAAATGGATCTTTAAGAATAAGACGGACGTGGACGGTAATGTCACCGTCTATGAAGCTCGACTTGTGGCGAAGAGTTTTTCACAAGTTCAAGGAGTTGACTACGATGAGATTTTCTCATCCGTAGCGATGCTTAAAGTCCGTCAGAATCATGTTAGCACAAGCTGCATTTATGAAATCTAGCAGATGGATGTCAAAACGAGTTTCCTTACCAGTTTTCGTAAGGAAAGGTTGTATGTGATACAATTAGAAAGGTTTTGTCGATCCTAAAGATGCTAAAAGGTATGCTAGCTCCAGCGATCCTTCTAAGGACTGGAGTAAGCATCTCGGAGTTGGAATGTACGCTTTGATGAGATGATCAAAGATTTTGGGCTTATACAAAGTTTATGAGAAACTTGTATTTCCAAAGAAGTGAGTGGGAGCACTATAGAATTTCTGATGAGTATATGTTGTTGACATGTTGATGATCAGAAATGATGTAGAATTTTCTGTAAAGCATATAGGGTTATTTGAAAAGTGTTTTTCAATAGAAAACCTGGATTAAGCTACTTGAACATTGAGCATCAAGATCTATGAGGATAGATAAAAAACGCTTAATGGTACTTTCAAATGAGCATATACCTTGACATGATCTTGAAGGTGTTCAAGATGGATCTGTCAAAAAAGGAGTTCTTGCCTGAGATGTAAGGTATGAAGTTAAGAGTTAAAGCTCGACCACGGCAGAAGAGAGAGAAAGGACGAATGTCGTCCCCTATGCTTCAGACGTAGGCTCTACAGTATGCTATGCTAAGTACCGCACCTGATGTGTGCCTTGCCACATGTCTGGCAAAAGGGTACAAAGGTGATCAAGGAGTGGATCACCAGATAGCGGTCAAAATTATCCTTAGAGGAATAAGGATTTGTTTCTCGATTGTGGAGGTGATAAAGAGTTCGGCGTAAAGGGTTACGACGATGCAAGCTTTAACACATATCCGAATGACTCTGAGTAGCAAACCGGATACGTATAGTGGAGCGACCATTTGGAAAAGCTCCAAGTGGAGCGTGGAAGCAGCATTTACAATATGACCTAGAGATTTGCGAAGTACATATGGATCTAAATGTTGCAGACCCGTTGACTAAAACTTCTCTCACAAGCAAAACATGATCAAACCCCAGAACTCATTGAGTCTTAATCACATGATGATGTGAACTAGTTTAGTGACACTAGTAAACTCTTTGGATGTTGGTCACATGGCGATGTGACCTGTGAATGTTAATCACATAGCGATGTGAACTAGATTATTGACTCTAGTGCAAGTGGGAGACTGTTGGAAATATGCCCTAGAGGCAATAAATAAGTTATTATTATATTTCCTTGCTCATGATAATCGTTTATTATCCATGCTATAATTGTATTGATAGGAAACTCAGATACATGTGTGGATACATAGACAACACCATGTCCCTAGTAAGCCTCTAATTGACTAGCTCGTTGATCAATAGATGGTTACGGTTTCCTGACCATGGACATTGGATGTCATTGATAACGGGATCACATCATTAGGAGAATGATGTGATGGACAAGACCCAATCCTAAGCCTAGCACAAAGATCGTGTAGTTCGTATGCTAAAGCTTTTCTAATGTCAAGTATCATTTCCTTAGACCATGAGATTGTGCAACTCCCGGATACCGTAGGAATGCTTTGGGTGTACCAAACGTCACAACGTAACTGGGTGGCTATAAAGGTGCACTACAGGTATCTCCGAAAGTGTCTGTTGGGTTGGCACGAATCGAGACTGGGATTTGTCACTCCGTGTGACGGAGAGGTATCTCTGGGCCCACTCGGTAGGACAACATCATAATGTGCACAATGTGACCAAGGGGTTGATCACGGGATGATGTGTTACTGAACAAGGTATCGGGATACCGACGATCGAATCTCGGGCAAGTACTATACCGCTAGACAAAGGGAATTGTATACGGGATCGATTGAGTCCTTGACATCGTGGTTCATCCGATGAGATCATCGTGGAACATGTGGGAGCCAACATGGGTATCCAGATCCCGCTGTTGGTTATTGACCGGAGAACGTCTCGGTCATGTCTGCATGTTTCCCAAACCCGTAGGGTCTACACACTTAAGGTTCGATGACGCTAGGGTTATAAAGGAAGTATGTATGTGGTTACCGAATGTTGTTTGAAGTCCCGGATGAGATCCCGGACATCACGAGGAGTTCCGGAATGGTCCGGAGGTAAAGATTTATATATGGGAAGTCTTATTTTGGTCGCCGGAAAAGTTTCGCACTTTATCGGTATTGTACCGGGAGTGCCGAAAGGGGTCCGGGGGTCCACCGGGGGGGTCCACCTGCCCCGGGGGGGCACATGGGCTGTAGGGGGTGCGCCTTGGCCGATATGGGCCAAGGGCACCAGCCCCAAGAGGCCCATGCGCCAAGGAGACTTGGGGAGGGGAGAGTCCTAAAAGGGGAAGGCACCTCCGAGGTGCCTTGGGGAGGATGGACTCCTCCCCCCCTTGGCCGCACCCCTTCCTTGGAGGAAGGGGCAAGGCTGCGCCCTCCCCCTCTCCCTTGCCCCTATATATAGTGGAGGGGAGGGAGGGCAGCCGCACCTGAAGCCCTGGCGCCTCCCTCCCTCCCGTGACACCTCCTCCTCTCCCGCAGGTGCTTGGCGAAGCCCTGCAGGATTGCCACGCTCCTCCACCACCACTACGCCGTTGTGCTGCTGCTAGATGGAGTCTTCCTCAACCTCTCCCTCTCTCCTTGCTGGATCAAGGCATGGGAGACGTCACCGGGCTGTACGTGTGTTGAACGCGGAGGTGCCGTCCGTTCGGCACTAGGATCTCCGGTGATTTGGATCACGACGAGTACGACTCCTTCAACCCCGTTCTCTTGAACGCTTCCGCTTAGCGATCTACATGGGTATGTAGATGCACTCCCCTCTCTCTCGTTGCTAGTTTCTCCATAGATAGATCTTGGTGACTCATAGGAAAAATTTTGAATTTCTGCTATGTTCCCCAACAAAGGGGGGGTCAACTTTTGCTTTGGTGAATGTGTAGATCAGGCACTTCTCCTTTGCTTCTCAAAATATCAAGAGCTTTGGGTGGCTAAGGAGGAAGATCCCCAAGAAATCGAGGTCTTAAAATGGAGGTGAGAGAAATGGAGTCGTCAACCTCTTCATGGGGAAGAAGATGACTACTTATAGGTGGGGACAAAATTCAGCCGTTGGAGGCAGATTCCTGCGAAGCCCGAACGTTCTGTCGATGCCCGAAAGCTCCGGACCCCGGAAGTTCTGGCCAAGTTCCGGGCAGGTTTCGGGCTACACAGATAGTTTGCATCCTCTCTTGCATACCCCGAAAGCTGCTATAACAGGGGGCAGAAGTTCCGGCCACGGTCCGGTAAGGTTTCGGGCAATCCAGAGAGTTTGCACAAAAGGGGCAGTTTCTCCGGGTAGCCCGTAAGCTCATCGGAACCGCCCCGGACCTTCGGACTTCGGGAAGTTCCGGCCGCCCCGGAAGTTCCGGCCTGAACAGAAGCATTGCGCTGTGATTTATTCAGACCATGTTGAGAATTAGTTTTGCCAGATAATATGTGTATATGAAGTTGATTCCCAGATGTTTTCATGATGCACCCCCTCTTAACAGTGCGGCTGCCCTAGGGACTCAAGAAAGAAGAAAACAATATGGCACTCCGCTTTTTCCTGTTTCCGAGTAGAGGGAAAATAACCATCCCTGCTTCACTTCAAATTTGACGGTGTTGTTTATACTAGAGCATGTGGTTAGAAACACAAATGAAGTTGTCATAGATGTCAACAACTAATCAGGGCAACAATGCACTTTCAGCGAGGTCCATCTATAGTTAATCGATCGGATCAAAGGGGATTGCGACCTGATTAATTTTCCTAGTCAAGACGTGCTTCACTTGGAAGGAGGGATTGCCTATTAATTTTTTTTCTTTGGGAGAAACTCGACGGAGGAGCGAGCAATGTAAAAAAATACAAAGGTATTGAGTATCGGTCCGTGGACTACTTTATCTTAGAGATTTGTATGTAAAGAGATAAAACCAGTGGGAGGTGGGATGAAAAAAGAAACGAGAGCTCGCTGCCCACCCAGAAGAAAATGTTGAACTTTGATTGAATCTGTGTCATACAGGAGAAAGTTTTGCACATGAAAAGACTCGATTGTTGTTTTCTGTTGTATGGCTGCTTGGTGTTGCATCTAAAAAGTCTTGATTGTTCATCCAGGAAAAAGTTTTGTATGGAAAGTCTTGATTGGTGTTGTATTTGGAAAGTCATGATTGTTCGATTGATGTTTTCTTTTATATGGAAAGTATCGATTGATTGTTTGATAGGTTTGCGCTGGAAAAATCGATGGGGGAGGCTGGCCTTCAATCGGGGGTGGGGGGGGGGGGGGGGGTACGAAGCGACCAGACAACCTACCAACTGCTCCATTAGGAGTAGAGATACGTATATTTTACCGAAGGACAAAGCGCTGTGTGGCACCATATTGATGTGTTCTTTCGTCCGTCGGTACAGATTGCTCCACGTTTTGCATCCACATTGCGGTGGAGAGCCCCTATTCATCGACGAAAATTCTAACTGTTTGCGAATTTAAAAAATTATCATGATTTTGAAAAATGTTCATGAATTTCAAAGAAGGTTAATGAATTTCAAAAAAAATCATCGATTCAGTAAATATTCATGAGTTTGAAAAATGTTCAAGCGTTTTAAAAAGTTTGCCAGTTTTAAACATGCTCACGGACTTCAAAAAGTTTGCGAAACCAATAAATGTTTGTAAATTTGAAAATAAATTTTGAATTTCAAAAAATGGTCACGCATAAATAAAATGCTCAGGAAGTTAAAAAAATGTGTGCAAGATAAAAAAATGTTCACGAAATTCAATTTTTCACTAATTTCAAACAATTTTGTGGTTTTTATACTGTGCACGAATTTTAAAAAGGTGCACATATTATTTTAAATGAATTTACTTTTTTTCCTGATTTTCATAAAAATGAATTTGTTTTTTTCATGATTTTCAAAAAAGTTATCGAATTTAAAATTTTCACAATTTTCAGAAAAGTTCACGAATTTTAAAAAGTTCCCAGTTTTTAAAATAGAAGAAAATAAAAGAAAAAGCCGAAATAAAATAACAGACAAAGAAGACACGAACAAATAGCGGTCAGCCCATTACTGTTTATGGGTGTGCAGGTTAGGGCAATATCCGCCGAACTACCCAAGGTAAATTTAACTATGTGACAAATAGTTAATGAGGATAAAAATGTTTATGATAATGTAATATGTTACTGTAACATAACAAATCCTGAGGAAAAATTAAGTTTACATTTAAATAAATATTTTGCGTGATACCACACATATATTATCACTCATTATGAAGATATCTAGTAATATATGCATGTTACCGATCTAAGTTACTTCTCAAAATGATATGACAAGTTTCATGTCGTTGGGCTGATATGGATACATGATGGGCCCTGTATTTGTAAACCAAAGGAATTCTCTGTTGTTACAAGTTTCGGAATGTGTCATGTTAATAGCTAAGTTATTGAGAGAGCAACTAATTAACGAGCGCTCCTTCGGAAGCCTCGCAACGATCATCGTCACTTGGCGCGCTCTCAACGATTCGCCACGTGTCGCGCTCTAGGTGCTCCCTTCAGATTTTATTATTTTTATTTTTTCACACGCATTTTCGGCTTTTTAAACAGGTTTTTTCGGGGGTTTTGATGTTTTGGTTTTTCATCGGTCTTCCCTAACTTTTCGAACAAAAAAAATTCCGTAAAAAAAATTTAAGCAAAAAAAAGTATTTTTTTCCCTTTCGCGAGTCACGGTTTTGTTTCCGCGAGAGGCACGGCCGTGCCACTTGGAAACGAAAAAAACATGTTTTTTTAAAAAAAAAATCGCGAGAGTTACGGTTTTGTTTCCGCGAGAGGCACGGTTGTGCTTTCGCGAGAGTTACGGCCGTATCTCATGGAAATGGAAAAAAGAACGCGTTTTCTATTTTTCTTTCTTTCGCGAGAGTCACGGTTTTGCTTCCGCGAGAGGCACGGTTGTGCTTTCGCGAGAGCCACGGCTGTGCCTCCTCGGAAATGGAAAAAAACGCATTTTCTGTATTTTTTTTCTTTCGCGAGAGTCACGGTTTTGCTTTCGCGGGAGGCACGGTTGTGCTTTCGCGAGAGTCACGGCTGTGCCTCCTCGGAAATGGAAAAAAACGCATTTTTTGTATTTTTTTTTCTTTCGCGAGAGTCACGGTTTTGCTTCCGCGAGAGGCACGGTTGTGATTTCGTCAGATACACGGGCGTGCCTCTTTCGGAAAGGAAAAACCCGTGCTCCTGATTCGGTTTTTTCGTCCGGTTTTTTTTTATGATTTTTTTTCTGTCAAAACCTATCAACATGGGATCTATGTTTGAAGATCTCGACGCGAGGAATCCAACGGCGAAAGGGTTCGAGATTTGTACGCACGATTTAAGAGATAAAACATTTTGAATAAACAGATCTACGAAAAAAAGAGAAATTCCCAGGTTGCGCCAAGTGGCGCACATGCAGCGCGCCACTTATTGCAACCTGAAAAATAGAATGATCTTTGCAGCGAGTACTCCTTAACTAGTGATTTCGAGTTACTGAAGCATAGAATATTGGGTTGAGATTTATTAGTTGCTGGAATACCATGAGCGAACACTTGAAATCGCGTCGCTCACACCTCAGTCCTCAGCTCGAGCGCTTGCTGGTGTCGCTTGCTCCACAGGTCTGGCCTAGCGCACCACGGCAGCCACGAATGACCGCACGCATGACCGTTCATTTCTTTATTTCTACAACATTTTCTTTTAAATCTAAGTGGGTTTTTAAAATTTTTAATTAAATATTCAAAATTCCAAAAAATACGAATTCAATAAAATGTTTCTGAGCTTGACAAAAATGATTGCAAATTCAAAAAATGTCCGTAATTTAAAAATATTCAAGAATTAAAAAATGTTTGTGAATCAAAAAAATGTTCACGGATTCATAAATGTCCAGAAATTTGAGAAATATCGATGAATTCCATAAATGTTCATGATTTTTTTTTAAAAAAGTGTTCATAAAAAGTATTAGGGACTGTCACTCCATTTTAACTAGATGATTTTTACTATTCCCCTAAAAAAAGATGTTTTTTGCTATTTACATTGAACCATGGTGCATTGGACGTGGCTTTGTTGTTCACCTCGAATAAAGATGGTTGACCTGCTATTTTTTTCCCAAGCGTGTGCGCCCACGCATATGAGTTCGCGTACGCCCTTGGCCAACGTGCGGGTTGTTTGAACCGTATGCGCTGGGTGTTCCCGGGCGGACGTTCGCGGGATGTGCGTCCGGGCGTCGTGCCAGTGATGTGGGCATAGCTATTAAAAAAAAAAGAAAAAGTTCAAAATAGACCTTCAACTTGTAGACCAAAAATAAATCGAACCCTGAATTTTGAATCCCGGAAATTGGCACTCTCAACTTGTCAATCCCGGTCTATTTCAAACCCTAGACCCGTTTGCCATTCCGGAAGTACTCGATCACGGCCGGGATAACCTGCTACTCTCACTAACAAGAATTTGGGCCGGCCCACCACACCACAGCGAGGTAGCCTGCTGTCGAAATTTTTGTTTATTTAATAAATTTCATTATTTAGAAAAGGATGTTTCTGTTTACATTTTTTCCATAAATTAGGAAAATAATCAGGAATTAAAAATATGTTCATGTGTTTTGAAAAATTGTTGGCGTTTCCGGAAAATGTACAGAAATTTCAAAACTAGTCATGTTTTCATAAATAGTACAGATTTCCAAAAAAAGGTCTTTTCGAATTTGGATTATAAACTCAAAAACAAATTCTGGAAATTTATAAAATGTTCGCTCATTTTAAAAATTGTTCTGAAGTTAAAAATACACTCTTGTTTTCTATTTTTGTCATAAATTCAAAAAACTGTCGTGTTTTACACAAAATGTTTAGACATTTAACATTCTGTTTGCATTTTTGTAGACTGTTTGCAATTTTCAAAAGTATGTACTCCCACCCCATATGGATAAGATAAACAGATAAGAACCAAGGTAAAAATGGGCAGAAAAATAATCGGTATATAAGGTGGGTCCATGTGGTGACCTGGGAGGGAGGAACAGCCATCTTGACCCACTAGAAAATAGGAATCTGTTTAAGAGTTGTTATTCTGGAAGGAAGTATATCACCTTTTCTTAGGAGTATATCACGTTTTAAATAGTGTTTACGTTTGGAAGGAGAATTAGAGATCACTAGCAAACATGTCCGTGCGTTGCACCGGAGGATACACATTATATGACCCCGAAAACGGGCAAGGAAAAAATATATAATGTTTTTTCATAAATTCGAAATTTTCAAGAAATGTTCAGAATTTCAGAATTGTTTAGATTTTGAAAAAAATGTTTGATATTCAAAATTTTGTTCATCATTTAAAAAAATCACATTTTTGAAATTTTGTCCATGTTTAGAAATTCCAAATTCCAAAAAAGTTTGAAATTAGAAAGTTTGTTAATCTTTACAAAACTTGTTCATGTTTCAAAAAAAATCACGTATTGAACAAAAATGCTCACTGTGTATAAGTTTTTTTTCATCTTGTATGGAAATTTTTCTCAACATGCATTTGAAAATATTCATCGTATATTTTGGAAATGTTCAGTGTTTATTTAAAT
This sequence comes from Triticum aestivum, assembly GCF_018294505.1. Classification (NCBI taxonomy): domain Eukaryota; kingdom Viridiplantae; phylum Streptophyta; class Magnoliopsida; order Poales; family Poaceae; genus Triticum; species Triticum aestivum. Next base: position 507,341,348 of record NC_057810.1, on the reverse strand, counting down.
GTTGTTAACCGTATACTAAGAAACTTTTCAGTGTGCAGTTTATTTTTTTAAAATAAAATTGTTAGCATTTCAAAAACAATAGTTCAGAATTCTAATATTTTTTTCCATAATTTCAAAAAATGTTCACATTGGAAACTCTTTACATTTTTTAGTCTGTGTACATATTTTTCAAAAAAAAAACTCACGCTATTATTACATTTTTTGAAATTTGAAATTTGTCCATGGCTTTCAAACATTTGTTCGATTTTTTGAATAATTATTGTTAGTGCTGCTTCTTAGTCATCCGATGTTGTTAGCTTGGGTGGTTAGCCTCACTACTATCCAGCGTGAGGTAACGAGTTCGATTCCCACTATTGCCATTTGATTTTTCATATTTCTTTCCAAGCTTATAAATTGGGCTGGCCCGTTTGCACATGCTGTAGTTAAAACTGGTGTTCTTTATTGGGCCGGCCTGTGTGCACGTGTCGTAGTCATCGATATCTTTCCATCGATAAAACTATTGTCCAATCGCTAAGCACGACGTACGAAGTTACGTAAAAAAAACCTTTGACCAAAAAAAGTAGAACAATCCTCCCTTTAATATTAGGTATAGAAGTATAGATTGGTGCCGTTAAATTGATCCCACACGTACCAACTTGCAAGATTGCATGGGTTTGTTTGTCTCCATCTATGTACTGTAGTGTAGTTTCACTTTTGAAGGAGTATCTACCTCAATAATCTCAAAAGGTGTATACTCCGTCGGAATAGTAAATACTACTTTTATCAAGTAATATGCTAACTTTTTTATTAGTAGGAGGTATCTACTTATTTTTGTAAGGACTATATATACTAATTTTTTAAGGGGCATATAGTGTTTTATGTAATATATACTGCAGTTTTTACGGTTATAGGATACAATTAAAAGGAGTGTGTGTTATATAGTCCTTATTTAAGGTGGTATATACTTCAATGGATGATACATAAGAAGTATATACTCCTTGTTTTAAAAAACCACTATATACTTCATTGAATTTAAAGTAGTATGCTTCACTGGATATAAAGCATTATATACTTCATGGGATTAAAGCAGCTTCATTGGATTTAAAGTATATACTTCATGGGATTAAAACAGTATATACTTCAGCATGACCTCTTTTCTTCGAAGAATTATATTGTTAGTATCATTCAAAAAGCATATGCAACCTTTTCACATACTATTGCTTATCATTCGAAGAACTATATAGTGCTTTTAACCAAAGAAATACATATGAATATTGCCAAAGAAGTGTATGCCAGAAATTTATACCAGAAAGCATATGCAACCTTTTCACATACTATTGCTTTTCAAAGTTGACATAAAACCATAAAAAATTGGGAGAAACAATATATACCAAAAAGTTTCGCATTTGTTCATGTTTTCCAATGCCATATCATTTGCTACATTCGGACGTAAGGTTAAAAACTTAGCTCGAAAATACGAACTCGGTAGAACTTGTACCGTTTTCTAAATTAGTTTTAAACCGTTCAAACTTAGAAAAAACTTTCAACATGAAAAAGTAGCGTATTTTCATAAGCTTTCCAACGCCATAGCATTTGCCTCAATTGGATTAGCCGTTTAAAAATGGCATCGAAAATACGAACTCGGCTGTTCGGTTTGCAAAATTTTACGATTTTCCAAATAACTCTTTAACCATAGGGAACTAGAGAAAACTATCAAGATGTGAAAGGAGCGGTTTTGTAGCAGCTTTCCAACGCCATATTATTTGCCTCATTCCAATAAACGGTTTAGAAATGCGATCGAAAATACGATTCACGTTTTTTGTATGAAGAAAAAACGGTTTTCAAAACTGCTCTTAAACCGCTTACATTTTATCAAAAATTAACTTGGGTCATGATACTCGTGTCCATAGCTTTCCAACGATATATCGCAAACCCATTTGGACACTTTTTAGCTAAAGTTCAACCTAGCACTCGGGAAAGGTCAGGTTGTGTAACTCAGGAAGTTCAGGTTGTGATCAGAATATTATTCTGATCCCGTGATCAGAATAGTGTTTGTCTATATATATATATATATATATATATATATATATATATATATATATATATATATATATATATATATATATATATATATATATCACGTTGTTTATCATGTATGCGTGCCTCGAGTGCGAGGTCCCGAGTTCGAGTCCTCGCAAGCTCACTGGTTTCATTGTAGAATAAAAGTGTATTAAAGAAGTGTTGAAAACGTGCATTTAAAAATATTATATATTTACAAAATATCCAGAGTATATTAAAAAAAATTTAAAGTGTGCGCTAAAAGTGTACATTGTGTACTGAGAAAAAATATACATGTGTCCAAAAAATGAAACCAAATTAGAACGGAAAAGAAACAAAAGGAAAAGCAAAAGAACCAAACAATACAAAAAAACCAAGAAAGAAACAAAAGAAAACCAAAAATATAACAAAGAAAAAACCCAAAGTAAACCAATGCAAACAGAAAGTATGATGAAGGAAAAAACAGAGAAGAGCGAGCCAACCTGCATCTAGGCACGAGCGGCGCGAGCAACTGTGCTAATGGGTCGGCCCAATTTTGTCTTAATGCCCAGTGAATACATGTAAACGCTTTGAAGGTTCGAAATAGAGCGGGATTGACAAGTTGAGAGTGTCAATTTCCGGGATTCAAAGTTTAGGGTTTGATTTATCTTTGGTCTACAAGTTCAAGGTTTATTTAAGACTTCTTTCTTATAAAGACGTTTGCAAATATTAAATGACAAATTAATAACCAGATATTTTTGTTCCTTAGTAAATATTAATACAATATTGTTTTTCCTGTACTCAAGAACAAAGGATTTGGAGTCGCAAAGGAAAGAACGAAGGATTTGAAGAATGTACCAGAAAGAAATATGTGCAGATAAAAGACATAGCGGCTAGTAGCACCAGGCGCAGTACAAGCAAAAATTTGCTCCACCTTTGAGTCAGCCACGTGCTGTAGCATGCATGCTAATTGTAAATTCCATGAAAAGTGGAATACTTTTATTGATCTGAGTTTGTAACTTTACAATATAAAGGCCCCCAACAGATGTGATTTGGTCGGTTCACAAATGAAGAAGGGGTGTGTCTGTTGGTAGAGGAACCGCACAACGGTTAAGACAAAATGTTTGATGCCTTAGAGATATCAACAGATATTCTTGAGTCCCAACCAATGATGTTTTGGTGGGTCCAATGGCACTAGGATATGGAACTTTAGGTCCCAACATCTTATTTCCGTCTCCTCATGGTCTAGATGAATCTTTCTGCATGTCTAGAGAACAAATGACCATGGAAATTATGGATGGATAAGACTTGTCCAAAATCAATTTCTCCAATATAATCTCGATATAGACAATATGTGTACCATAATGTATGAGTGAAGGTTATCGAGGTTTTACCCAAATCCTTCATCTCAAATTCCATCATTTAGATGATCACACGCTTAACATGTATGGGTAATCATTGTATAGGAGTAATCCTTGTGTTAAGGAACTCACTACGTCAGTTGTACCAAAATATACCGACAACAATAAGCTGTATAGTGACTTACTAATTTTACACAATGTATGTTGCATTTTATATTTTGATTCAGAAGTGAGATTTCAACAGGAACCATCTATGTCTAAATCTAATGATCCATATGAATATGTGATCACTACATCTATCAACTGTATAGACAGATGATTTTGTACTGCCAATGATATAATATATCGGAAAGAGATTCCACCTCTGGAGAATAGTTGGGTATCTGCGTGAACTCTTGTGTTACAATACTTGCTCTTTGTTTCAGCACCTCCTTGTTCTCAATTCTGTTTCTAGAAGAAAACTGGTGTAGGTATTGCTTATGAATACCTTTCCATTATTGAGCAAGGTCATTTCTACCTAGATTATACCCTTTGCTTGAGTTCAATCTGAGTATTGTTCATACTTTGCCATGGCCATGGTCTTTGGATCTGAATCATTTGAAAGGTTTTTGCAATCTAGTTGAGGAACGTGTGAAAAGTGGAAAACTTCTATTGATCTAAGTATGTAACTTTACCACATAAAGGCCCCCAACATACGTGATTTGGTCGGTTCACAAACGAAGAAGGGGCGCGTCTATTTGTAGAGGAACCACACAACGGTTAAGAAAGTGGAGATTATACATGTGCTAATATAATCACAACAAATTCAAGGAAGTGGCCCTTAGGCCCATATGTGGCAGTGCTAGTTGGAGTTTTCGTATGCCAACGAAAGTCCACAGGGGGATCAAGGAGGTGGGCCTCCATATGGTGTCATGTCGTCCAGGTTTTTCAGGAGCGCACGGGACATCGAGGCGGTGTCACGCTCTTCTATAATAAATAGCTAGGACCTATGAGGGTTAGACTCGGGTTTTGTTTAGAAAAATTTAGCTATTGCTACTTTTATTTGTCTTCGCTCGTAGCGGCTAGTGCGACCGTCGAGACATCCTATTGGAACACCATCTTGTGAGATTTATTTCATCTAGCATATTCGCAATTTCAGATTGCTTGGCTATTATTTACTCGCATGTTCTTCGATTTTCTTGCAGGAAAAATCCTTCATGAATAGGTCGATCGTGCCGTTGGCTCGGTTGATAACACCGTGGATTTGGTTCAACGACTGCTGTGGATATTAGTCGTGTATGGTTCTTCTTGTACGGTTGGTAGACGGATCGTGAAGGTCAATGAAGAAAATATGCCCTAGAGGCAATAATAAAGTTGTTATTTTATATTTTCTTATTCATGATAAAGGTTTATTATTCATGCTAGAATTGCATTGATCAGAAACCTTAATACATGTGTGAATACATAAACAAACAACATGTCCCTAGTGAGCCTCTACTTGACTAGCTCGTTGATCAAAGATGGTTAAGGTTTCCTAACCATGGACATGAGTTGTCATTTGATAACAGGACCATATCATTATGGAGAATGATGTGATGGACAAGACCCATCCGTTAGCTTAGCATAATCACCGTTCAGTTTTATTGCTATTGCTTTCTTCATGTCAAATACATATTCCTTTGACTATGAGATTATGCAACTCCCGGATACCGGAGGAATGCCTTGTGTGCTATCAAACGTCACAACGTAACTGGGTGATTATAAAGATGCTCTACAAGATTCTCCGAAAGTGTTTGTTGAGTTGGCATAGATCGAGATTAGGATTTTTCACTCCGAGTATTGGAGAGGTATCTATGGGCCCTCTCGGCAATACACATCACAAGCTTGCAAGCAAACGACTAAGGAGTTAGTCACGAGGTGATGTATTACCGAATGAGTAAAGAGACTTCCCGGTAATGAGATTGAACTAGGTATAAAGATACGGACGATCAAATCTCGGGCAAGTAACATATATACCGATGGACAAAGAGAATTACGTATGTTGTCATAACGGTTCGACCAATAAAGAACTTCATAGAATATGTGGGAGCCAATATGAGCATCCAGGTTCCACTATTGGTTATTGACCGGAGAAGTGTCTTGGTCATGTCTACATAGTGCTCGAACCCGTAGGGTCCGCACGCTTAACGTTCGTTAATGATATAGTGTTATATGAGTTATGTGATTTGGTGACCGAATCTTGTTCGGGGTCCCGGATGTGATCACAGACATGACGAGGAGTCTCGAAATGGTCGAGAGGTAAAGATGGATATATATATATATATATATATATATATATATATATATATATATATATAGGACGATGGTATTCGAACACCGGTAGTGTTACGAAGGGTATCGGGTATTTATCGGAGTACCGGAGGGGTTACCGGACACCCCGGGGGGAATATATGGGGCATATGGGCCATGGGAGGGGAGCACATTGACCCACTAGGGGTGGCACGCTCCCCTTATGGTAGCAGGCCGAGTGGGGGAAAGGAAAGGGGGGGACTCGGCCTCCCCCTTCCTTCCCTCTTCCCCCTTGCCTTTTCTCTCCGGCAAAATAAGGAAGGGGGGGCGCGCCGGCCAGGGCAGGAGCCCAAGTAGGATTCGGACATACTTAGGGTGCACCTGGCTGCCTCCCCTCTCCCTCCCACCTATATATATGTGGGGGGCGCCCTTGCACACCCCAAATAATTGCTTAGCCGTGTGCGGCGCCCCCCCTCCACCGTTTACACCCCGGTCATATTTTCGTAGTGCTTAGGCGAAGCCCTGCAGAGATCACTTCACCATCACCGTCACCATGCCATCATGCTAACAGAACTCATCTACTACATCGACGTCTTGCTGGATCAAGAAGGTGAGGTACGTCACTGAGCTTAATGTGTGTAGAACGCGGAGATGCCATGCGTTCGGTACTTGATCGGTTGGAGCACGAAGAAGTTTGACTACATCAACCGTGTTGTTAAACACTTCCGCTTATGGTCTACGAGGGTACGTAGACACACTCTCCCCCTTGTTGCTATGCATCTCCATGGATAGATCATTGCGTGTGCGTAGGGAAAAAATTGTTTTCCATGCAATGATTCCCAACAGTGGCATCATGAGTCAGGTCTATGTGTAGATGATATGCACAAGTAGAACACAAAGAGTTGTGGGCAGTGATCATCGTACTGCTTACCACCAACTTCTTATTTTGATTCCGCGGTATTGTGGGATGAAGCTGCCCGGACCAACCTTACATGTCCACGTACATGAGACCGGTTCCACCGACAGACATGCAACTAGTTTTGCATAAAGGTGCCTGGCGGGTGTTTGTTTCTCCTACTTTAGTTGAATCGAATTTGACTGCGGCTGGTCCTTGTTGAAGGTTAAAATAGCAAACTTGGTAAGTCACCATTGTGGTTTTGTGCCGTAGGTAAAAACGGTTCTTGCTAGAAACCCGTAGCAGCCACGTAAAACTTGCAACAACAAAGTAGAGGACGTCTAACTTGTTTTTGCAGGGAATGTTGTGATGTGATATGGTCAATACACGATGTGATATATGTTATTGTATGAGATGATCATGTTTTATAATCTATTGGCAACCGACAGGAGCCTAATGGTTTTTCTCTTTATTGTATGAAATGCAAACGCCATGTAATTGCTTTACTTTATCGCTATGAGTTAGCAATAGTCGTAGAAGCAATAGTTGAGACGACCAGGACGCAACAATGGAGATCAAGGTGTCAAGCCGGCAATGATGCTTTGGAGATGGAGATCAAAAGCACAAGATGATGATGGCCATATCATGTCACATATTTGTGATTGCATGTGATGTTTATCCTTTATGCATCTTATTTTGCTCAGAATGGCGGTAGCATTATAAGATGATCCCTTCACTAAATTTCAAGATGAAAATGTTCTCCCTGAGTATGCACCGTTGCTACAGTTCCTCGTTTCGAGACACCATGTGATGATTGGGTGTGATAGACTCTATGTTCATATACAACGGGTGTAAGCTAGATTTACGCACGCGAAATACTTGGGTTAAACTTGACGAGCCTAGCATGTATAGACATGGCCTCGGAACACTGGAGATCGAAAGATCGGACGTGAATCATATAGTAGATATGATCAACATAGAGATGTTCACCGTTGATGACTACCCCATCTCACGTGATGATCAGACATGGCTTAGTTGATTTGGATCACATTACACTTAGATGACTTGAGGGATGTCAGCTTAAGTGGGAGTTCTTAAGTAATTTGATTAATTGAACTTAATTTATCATGAAAATAGTTCTGATAGTATTTGCATATCTATGTTGTAGATCAATGGTCCGTGCTACCATTCCCCTGAATTAATTCGTTCCTAGAGAAAGCTAAGTTGAAATATGATGGTAGAAACTACACAGACTAGGTCCGTAACTTGAGGATTATCCTCATTGCTGCACAGAAGAATTATATCCTTGATGCACCGCTAGGTGATGCACCCGCTGCAGGAGCTGAATCAAATGTTATGAATGTCTGGAAAGCTCGATCTGATGACTACTCGATAGTTTAGTGTGCCATGCTTTACGACCTAGAACTGGGACTTCAAAGATGTTTTGAACGTCATGGAGCATATGAGATTTTCCAGGAATTGAATTTAATATTTCAAGCAAATGCCTGGGTTGAGAGATATGAAGTCTCCAACAAGTTCTATAGCTGCAAGATGGAGGAGAACCGTTCTGTCAGTGAACACATACTCAAAATGTCTGGGTATTATAATCACTTGACTCAAGTGGGAGTTGATCTTCCAGTTGATTGTGTTATTGACAGAGTTCTTCAATCACTGCCACCAAGCTATAAAGGCTTCGTGATGAACTATAATATGCAAGGGATGGATAAAACAATTCCCGAGCTCTTCGCAATGCTTAAGGCCGCGGAGGTAGAAATCAAGAAGGAGCAAGAAGTGTTGATGGTTAACAAAACCACTAGTTTCAAGAAAAAGGGCAAGGGAAAGAAAGGGAACTTCAAGAAGAATGGCAAGAAAGTTGCCACTCCCAGGAAGAAACCCAAAGCTGGACCCAAGCCTGAAACTGAGTGCTTCTACTGCAAAGGGACTGGTCACTAGAAGCGGAACTGCCCCAAGTATTTGGCGGAATAAGGATGGCAAAGTGAACAAAGGTATATTTGATATACATGTTATTGATATGTACCTTACTAATGCTTGTAGTAGCGCCTGGGTATCTGATACTGGTTCGGTTGCTCATATTTGTAACTCGAAACAGGAGCTACGGATTAAACGGAGATTGGCTAAGGATGAGGTAACGATGTGCGTCGGGAATGGTTCCAAGGTCAATGTGATCGCCGTCGGCACACTACCTCTACATCTACCTTCAGGATTAGTTTTAGATCTGAATAATTATTATTTGGTGCCAGAGTTGAGCATGAACATTATATCTGGATCTTGTTTAGTGCGAGACGGTTATCCATTTAAATCGGAGAATAATGGTTGTTCTATTTATATGAATAATATCTTTTATGGTCGTGCACCCTTGGAGAGTAGTCTATTTTTGTTGAATCTCGATTGTAGTGATACACATATTCATAATATTGATGCCAAAAGATGCAAAGTTGATAATGATAATGCAACATATTTGTGGCACTACCGTTTAGGTCATATTAGTGTAAAGCACATAAAGAAACTCCATGCAGATGGGCTTTTGGAATCACTTGATTACTCCATCTTTTTCAGCTCTGCTCGCTCACTTTTGAAAGGAGACTGATCTTGACGTCGGCGTTGGTTTTTCCAACGAAACATTCTTTCAAACTTGCGAACCATGCCTCATGGGCAAGATGACTAAAACTCCGTTCTCCAAAACAATGCAGCAAGCCAATGACTTATTTCTGAAACATTTGATAAGTTCAAAGAATTTCAGAGTGAAGTGTAGAATCATCGTAACAAGAAAATAAAGTTTCTATGATCTGATCGCCGAGGCGAATATTTGAGTTACGAGTTTGGCCTTCATTTAAAACAATGTGGAATAGTTTCACAACTCACGCCACCTGGAACAACATGTAATGGTGTGTCCGAACATCGTAACCGTACTTTATTAGATATGGTGCGATCTATGATGTCTCTTACCGATTTACCACTATTGTTTTGGGGTTATGCATTAGATACAACCGCATTCACATTAAATAGGGCACCGTCTAAATCCATTGAGACGACACCATATGAACTGTGGTTTGGCAAGAAACCTAAGTTGTCGTTTCTTAAAGTTTTGGGATGCGACGCTTATGTCAAAAGGCTTCAGCCTGATAAGCTCGAACCTAAATCGGAGAAGTGTGTCTTCATAGGATACCCTAAGGAAACTATTGGGTACACCTTGTACCACAGATCCGAAGGCAAAAATATTTATTGCTAAGAATGGGTCCTTTCTAGAGAAGGAGTTTCTCTCGAAAGAAGTGAGTGGGAGGAAAGTAGAACTTGATGAGGTATCTGTACCTCCTCTCAAATTGGAAAGTAGCGCATCAGAGAAAACCATTCCCGTGATGCCTACACCAACTAGAGACGAAGCTAATGATAATGATCATGAAACTTTAGATCAAGTTGCTACTGAACTTCGTAGGTCAACCAGAGCACGATCAGCACTAGAGTGGTATGTAAATCTTGTCCTATAAGTTATGTTATTAGACCATGACGAACCTACGAACTATGAAGAAGCTATGATAAGCCCAAATTTCGATAAATGGCTTGAGGCATGAAATCTGAGATAGGATCCATGTATGAGAATAAAGTGTGGACTTTGGTGGACTTGCCCGATGATCGGCAAGCCATAGAGAATAAATGGATCTTCAAGAAGAAGACTGGCGCTGATGGTAATGTTACTATCTACAAAGCTCTAATTGTCGCAAAAGGTTTTTCACAAGTTCAAGGGGTTGACTACGATGAGACGTTCTCACCCGTAGCGATGCTTAAGTCCGTCCGAATCATGTTAGCAATTGTCGCATTTTATGATTATGAAATCTGGCAAATGGACGTCAAAACTGCATTCCTCAATGGATTTCTTAAAAAAGAGTTGTATATGATGCAACCAGAAGGTTTTGTCGATCCTAAAGGTGCTAACAAAGTGTGCAAGCTCCAGCGATCCATCTATGGATTGGAGCAAGTATCTCGGAGTTGGAATATATGCTTTGATGAGGTGATTAAAGCATATGGTTTTATACAGACTTTTGGTGAAGACTGTATTTACAAGAAAGTGAGTGGGAGCTCTATAGCATTTCTGATATTATATGTAGATGACATATTGTTGATTGGAAATGATATAGAATTTCTGGATAGCATAAAAGGATACCTGAATAAGAGTTTTTCAATGAAAGACCTCGGTGAAGCTGCTTATATATTGGGCATCAAGATCTATAGAGATAGATCAAGACGCTTAATAGGACTTTCACAAAGCACATACCTTGAAAAAGTTTTGAAGAAGTTCAAAATGGATCAATCAAAGAAAGGGTTGTTGCATGTGTTACAAGGTCTGAAGTTGAGTCGGACTCAAAGCCCGACCACTACAGAAGATAGAGAGAAAATGAAAGTCATTCCATATGCCTCAGCCATAGGTTCTATCATGTATGCTATGCTGTGTACCAGACCTAATGTGTGCCTTGCCATAAGTCTTGCAGGGAGGTACCAAAGTAATCTAGGAGTGGATCACTAGACATCGGTCAAGAACATCCTGAAGTACCTGAAAAAGACCAAGGATATGTTTCTCATTTATGGAGGTCATGAGTTGTCATTTGATAACGGGATCACATCATTATGAGAATGATGTGATGGACAAGACCCATCCGTTAGCTTAGCATAATGATCATTCAGTTTTATTGTTATTGCTTTCTTCATGTCAAATACATATTCCTTCAACTATGAGATTATGCAACTCACGGATACCGGAGGAATGCCTTGTGTGCTATCAAATGTCACAACATAATTGGGTGATTATAAAGATGCTCTACAGGTATCTCCGAAAGTGTTTGTTGGGTTGGCATAGACCGAGATTAGGATTTGTCACTTCGAGTATAGGAGAGGTATCTCTGGGCCCTCTCGGTAATACACATCACAAGCTTGCAAGCAAATAATTAAGGAGTTAGTTACGAGCTGATGTATTATGGAACGAGTAAAGAGACTTGCCGGTAAAGAGATTGAACCAGGTATGAAGATATCGATGATCAAATCTCGGGCAAGTAACACACCGATGGACAAAGGGAATTACGTATGTTGTCATAACGGTTCGATCGATAAAGAACTTTGTAGAATATGTTGGAGCCAATATGAGCATCCAGGTTGCGCTATTGGTTATTGACCGAAGAAGTGTCTCGGTCATGTCTACATAGTTCTCGAACCCGTAGGGTCCGCACGCTTAACATTCGTTAACGATATAGTGTTACATGAGTTATGTGATTTGGTGACCGAATGTTGTTCGGAGTCCCGGATGTGATCACAGACATGACGAGGAGTCTCGAAATGGTCGAGAGGTACACATTGACATATAGGACGATGGTATTCGGATACCAGAAGTGTTTCGAAGGGTATCGGGTATTTATCAGAGTACCGGAGGGGTTACCGGACACCCCCACTATGGGTGGCTCGCCCACTTATGGAAGCAGGACGAGTGGGGGAAAGGAAAGGGGGCCTCCCTGTCGGTGTCAAAACCGGCGGATCTCGGGTAGGGGGTCCCGAACTGTGCGTCTAGGCGGATGGTAACAGGAGACAAGGGACACGATGTTTTACCCAGGTTCGGGCCCTCTTGATGGAGGTAAAACCCTACGTCCTGCTTGATTAATATTGATGATGTGTGTTACAAGAGTAGATCTACCACGAGATCAAGGAGGCTAAACCCTAGAAGCTAGCCTATGGTATGATTGTTGTTCGTGCTATGGACTAAAGCCATCCGGTTTATATAGACACCGGAGAGGGCTAGGGTTACACAAAGTCGGTTACAATGGTAGGAGATCTACATATCCGTATCGCCAAGCTTGCCTTCCACGCCAAGGAAAGTCCCATCCGGACACGGGACGAAGTCTTCAATCTTGTATCTTCATAGTCTTGGAGTCCGGCCGACCATGATAGTTCGGCTATCCGGACACCCCCTAGTCCAGGACTCCCTCAGTAGCCCCCGAACCGGGCTTCAGCGACGACGAGTCCGGCGCGTATATTGTCTTCGGCGTTGCAAGGCGGGTTCTCCTTCAAACTTCATGTTCCTGTCGAATAGTGTCCGGCTTCCTTATAAATGTTGCGCTCCTTGGCTTCTAGCCCAATAATGGCCTTCTTCCACGTGTCGTATGAATGCGAAAAGCTAGGGTATTTTTACATCTAACCCCCTAGTCGTGCGAACAAGCCGCCTATAAGAGAGGCGAGGATCTAGATCCAGCTCACACCATCCTCCATTCGCAAGTTCTCATCGAAGCGCTTCTGACAAAAATCCATTCCATCATGGATAGTCGACGCGGCTCCTCCTCTCGCGCTCCCAGCCCTAAGCCAGGAGATTGGGGGAGATGCTCAGTTCCACACAGTGAGCTAGTGGCGCTCCAAACCGAGGGATATCTTCCCCCAGCTTTCATGGTTCCGGTTCGAGCCGGACTGGCCACCTTCAAGGGTGGAAAGCAGGCGGAGAGCGTCCCCAACCCTTCCAAAGGAGAGCGGGTATGCTTCGTCCCTTATCTAATAAGGGGACTCGGATTTCCCATACATCCGTTTCTCCGGGGGCTCCTGGAGTTCTACGGACTCCAGCTTCACCACCTCACACCTGCCTCCATTTTGCACATCACGGGCTTTGTAGCTCTTTGCGAGCTGTTCCTGGGCATCGAGCCCCATTTTGCGCTGTGGAAGAGATTGTTTTGCCTTGTACCCCGTTCTTATGAGGGTTCGATATATCAAGTGGGCGGAGCCGAAATATGGTGCATCGTCGGGACTGGATATCTATCCGGCACCCCGAAGAAGGCGTCCGAAGACTGGCCTTTGGAATGGTTCTACATGGAGGACGCCCCTCTGCTGGATCCAGTTCGGATCGGCCTCCCGGAGTTCAGCAATGCTCCCTTGAAGAAATGCCTGAGTTGGTGCCCGCGGAGCCCTCAACGGGAGGATGATAGGAGCGTCTATTATCTGATGGGCCAGATTAGGTTACTGGCCCACTCCGGATTGACCATGATTGGAATCATGGCCACATGCATTATGCGAGGGGTGCAGCCACTCCAATATAGGGGCCACCCTATGTGGGATTTCAACGGGGAAGACGACGCCACCCGTCACGGCCGCAGAGGGCCGAGCTCGGCAGCCGATCTGGCAAAGATCTTGTCCGGCTTGTACAAGGGGGAGGAGGAGGACTTTCTCCGCATGAATCCATTGAACGGATTCTCCATGAATAACCCTCGAAGGTGGGTAAGCGGACGTTTATCTACCCAATCCATACTTCCAAAATCAAGTATTTTACTTTGTGATTTCGACGCAGGAGCTGCGCCGGGACGTGGAGGGCATACGAAGCCTAACTCCACAGCCCGAGGATCCGGAACGATCCCTTGATCCGACCTTCGAAGAGGATCCGGACATAAAGGTGGAGCTGATTGACGGGGTGTTCCACCAACTTAGCATGGACAATGCCCTAGTCGCCATTACGGTTGACTACCCCAGTTTGATTCCGGCCTCCCAGGTGACTACGACCGAGGTCTTGACACCATCATTTGATCCGTGCTCAATTCTGACCATCCTATACTGTTGGCGCATCACAGGAGGTGCCTTTAAGGCGGGAATCTGAACCTGCGGCGGCTGACCAGCAAGGGTCAGTTTAGCCCAGCAGGCGGAAGAGGAGTGCGACGCAAATCGAAACGTCGCCGCAACGGTACGGCGCACCGTTGTTTTTAAGGGAAGGATCCCTATGAGGTATATTAACGCTCATAACTTTTTCCAGGAGAAAGAGCGCTCGCCGGACAGTGTCCGGAGAGGTTGCCAATCAAGCCTCCGCCAGCCATGCTCCATCGCGTGGTGCGGAAGTGGAGGCGAACACAAGGCAAGAGCCGGATGCTCCTCCGACGGAGGATGCCGACAGGCTGTCCGCCACCCGGTCTGAGGTGGAGAGCGCCATGAATCACAGGCATCGCCGGACAGTTCTTCGTGACGCGTGTTTCTCCCCGGAGGCGTTGAATGCCTTTGATGCAGGAAACGCGCACCTCCGTGCTGCTCAAGATGGTTTAACCAAAGCCACGGAGCAGTATGTGAAGGACATACGGGTAAGTAATTTTAATAGTTATATATGCTAGTAGCCCCCGAGACTTAAAATAGTTAAAATAACTGATTTAAGGATCATTTATTATGCAGGATCTTACGGAGAAGAATACCCACCTGTCCCAGGAGCTCCAAGAGTGCAAGGCCCAACTTGAGGCCGCACTAGCCACCACAGGGGGAGCCACAGAGACCCCCGCTGGTAATACGTACTTCGAAAAGATAAGTAGTTAACAAAGTGCGGCATGTGCGTACATCTGACAATAATATTGCAGAGGGCGCCGGACTAGATCCGGACAAGCAACAGCTACTGCGTCAGCTAAAGGCCGGCGAGAGGGTGCTTATGAAGGTGCAGCAGGAGAGAAACAAGCTCCAAGATGCCCACACCCAGCTAGGAGAAGAGCTGAAAGGTGTTCGGGCCCAGCTGTCTGGCTCCGTGAAGGAGAATCAGTGGCTTCGTTGCGGCATTTATAGTAAGTGCTTGAGAAAATTCCTTTGAAAATAAGAATTCGGCGAGGAAGTCGATTGACAGAAATGTGTCTTTAGGTGTGCTCACAGGTCACCCTGCGGAGGAAATGCCTGGTTCAACGGGTGACCAACTTCCCGAGCTGGTGCAACTGCTCGAACGTGTTTGGCAGGTGATGAATGACGTCGTTCAGGCTTTATGGCCTTCCGTCTCCCTACCCAAGGGCCTTGGAGGGCTTGCTGAGAAGCTTCAGGGAGCACGGCGACGCCTCCGTCTGTGGAAAGTATCGACCTGCCTTCAAGGCGCCAGGGAGGCCTGGGCCATGGTGAAGACACGGTACCCGAAGGCTGACCCAAACCACATGGCCGAGGTCGGACCTGCGGGGCCTGATGGGAAGGAGATCCCTGTGAGCTTGATGTACGGTCAAGTAGAACTGGCCGCGAAATATTCCCAATAGGACTATAAATTAGACAGCCTGTTAGATGGGATTGAAGAGGAGTACAATCAGTCAGTTTGATGATGTAATTTGAAATGACATGTAAAATGCCTTCTAGCCGGATTGTAGATCGTTTGTCTTTGCGGACCTTTTCGCTTCAACCTCGGGACCCAACAGTCCGGAGTGTGTCCGAATACCCTTACGGTTATAGAAGAACCGGGGCATGCGTGGAGACAAGGCGTCGGGGTCATAATTGCTTTATCAGACAAGTGCCCAACTAGCTATGTTATATTACATGGTTAGTAAGAAACATCTTCCAGGGAGAATAGTTCCGTTAAGGGTTCCTTTCCCTGGGAGGCATGCCCTAAAGTGCATGTCCGGACTGCGAAAATAGCAGAAAAAGCATCTGGGGGCAAATAAATAAGTAAGTAATAAATCATCTTTCAAGTCACCGACCGAATATTCTCTTAAGAACGCTAGCTTTCGGCTTCACCCAGTCTGAGGTACACATCCGGCTGACCCGGCAGTAACAATCGCAGAGGTGCTCCCTTTACCTCCTAGCCGAACAATCGGGAACGTAGGGGTAAGCACAGGAGCCAGGCAACCATCTTGGCCAAAACTTAAGTCATATCGATGCATATAATGGTGAATAAAAGGTACATGTGGAAGTATGACACATGTGTTGGGCATGAAGCCCGTATAAATAAGCTTCTGCTAAAGAAGCCCCCAGGTATAATGAGTGCTAGGAGCACATCAAGTGTGTGTGAACAATGCGCAAATCAGCCTATCAAAGGTATTGAAAAGAAAAAGGTGGGAAGAAGGAGGGGGACAAGAGACAGTGAAAATGTAAAAAGGTGGACGAAGGAGTGAGACGAACTCTGAGTCCGGCGTTAGGCGTAGAATCTTCGGAGACGGGCTGTGTTCCATGGGTTCGGCTCGAGTCGGTTGTCAGATGTGTTACGTAGACGGTATGCTCCGCCGTCCAGGACTTGGTCGATGATGAAGGGACCTTCCCACTTGGGCTTAAGTTTGTCCTTTTTCTTGTCCGGCAGGCGTAGAACGAGTTCGCCAACATTGTAAGCTTTGGCCCGTACTTCTCTGCTTTGATATCTTCGAGCCTGCTGTTGATAAAATGCGGAACGAGCTTTTGCCACGTCCCGCTCCTCCTCTAAGGCGTCCAAACTGTCCTGCCGATCCAGCTCGGCTTCTCTTTCTTCGTACATGCGCACGCGAGGTGAGTCATGAATTATATCGCAGGGCAGAACTGCCTCTGCGCCGTACACCATAAAAAATGGTGTGAATCCGGTAGTTCGGTTTGGCGTGGTCCGCAGCCCCCAGAGTACGGAGTCGAGCTCCTCTACCCAGTGCGTGTTGGATTCCTTGAGGGACCGCACTAGTCTGGGTTTGATGCCGCTCATGATTAGACCATTTGCTCGCTCGACTTGACCGTTAGTTTGGGGGTGATAGACTGAAGCGTAGTCGAGCTTGATGCCCATATTTTTGCACCAGAGTTTAACCTCGTCGGCCATGAAATTCGTGTCATTATCAGTGATGATGCTGTGGGGGACGCCAAAACGGTGTACTACCCCGAATATGAAATCTATCACAGGTCCGGATTCTGCCGTTTTAACCGGCTTGGCTTCAATCCATTTGATGAATTTGTCCACCATGACCAATAAGTATTTGTGCTTGTGGGTTCCCCCTTTAAGGGGTCCAACCATGTCAAGCCCCTAGACCGCGAACGGCTAGGTGACGGGTATAGTTTTGAGGGTGGTGGGTGGCATGTGGCTCTGATTAGCAAAGAGCTGGCAACCGACGCATCGTTGGACTAAGTCCTGAGCATCTGCCCGGGCTGTTGGCCAATAAAATCCTGTATGGAAGGCCTTGCCTACAAGGGCCCGGGCTGCAGCGTGGTGCCCGCCGAGTTCGGCGTGAATTTCAGCCAGGAGATTTCGCCCTTCCTCTTCGGAGATACACCTTTGAAGGACTCCAGTTGTGCTTTTCTTATAAAGTTCTCCCTCATGGACCATGTAGGCTTTAGATCGCCGAACTATGCAGCGGGCCTCATTTTGGTCTTCGGGAAGTTCCTGCCTAATTAAGTAGGCTAGGAATGGTTCCGTCCACGGGGCAATTACCGCCATTATTTCGTGGGCTGAAGGTGTTATTTCATTTGCTGAGCCGCCGATTGTGTCAGAATTGTCTGAGTTAGGTGCTGCAACTGGCTCCGGATTGTTATTTCCGGACTCCTCTTCCCATAATACGGATGGCTTAAAGAGCCGTTCCAGGAAGATGTTTGGAGGGACGGCGTCGCGTTTTGCGCCGATGCGTGCTAACACGTCTGCTGCCTGATTATTATCCCGGGCTACATGGTGGAATTCGAGTCCTTCGAACCGAGCTAACATTTTTAGGACGGCGTTGCGGTAAGGTGCCATTTTCAGATCTTTGGCATCAAAGTCTCCATTTACTTGGGATATTGCGAGGTTTGAATCCCCGCGCACCTCTAGGCGTTGAATGCCCATGGAGATTGCCATCTAGAGGCCGTGTAGAAGGGCCTCGTATTCGGCTGCGTTGTTGGAGTCCATGTACATTATTTGAAGTACGTATTGGACTGTGTCTCTAGTTGGGGACGTCAAGACGACGCCAGCCCCCAAGCCAGCCAACATTTTGGATCCGTCGAAATGCATGGTCCAATTGGAGTACACGCCGTACTCTTTAGGGAGTTCGGCTTCGGTCCATTCGGCGACGAAGTCATCCAGGACTTGCGACTTTATAGCTCGCCGTGGTTTGTAGGTTATGTCAAATGGTAAGAGCTCAATGGCCCATTTTGCAATCCTGCCCGTTGCGTCGCGATTGTTTATAATATCATTGAGAGGTACTTCGGAGGCCACCGTTATGGAACACTCTTGAAAGTAGTGTCGCAGCTTCCGGGATGCCATGAACACCGCATACGCTATCTTTTGATAATGTGGGTACCGGGACTTGCATGGAGTTAAGACAGTGGATACGTAGTACACTGGTTTTTGAAGAGGGAATCTGTGCCCTTCTGTTTCTCGTTCGATGACGAGTACCGCGCTGACAACTTGATGTGTTGCTGCGATATATAATAACATAGGTTCGCCCAGGTTGGGCGCGGCCAGGACCGGATTTGTTGCCAGTATGGCCTTGATTTCTTCGAGTCCGGCCGTGGTGGCATCCGTCCATTCAAAGTGTCGGTGCGCCGGAGGAGGCGATAGAGGGGCAGAGCCTTTTCTCCCAAACGGGAGATGAAGCGGCTTAGAGCCGCTACGCACCCAGTTAGTTTTTGTATTTGCTTGAGGTCTTTTGGGATATCCAATTGTGACAGAGCTCGGATCTTGGCTGGGTTTGCTTCAATTCCTCTACCGGATACAATGAAGCCCAAAAGCTTTCCGGCTGGTACTCCGAAGACACATTTTTCCGGGTTGAGCTTAATGTCATATGCTCGGAGGTTGTCAAATGTCACCCTTAAGTCGTCTACTAGAGTTTCGACGTGTTTGGTCTTGACGACCACATCGTCTATGTATGCCTCTACTGTTTTGCCTATCTGGGTAGCTAGACATGTCTAAATCATGCGCTGATATGTTGCGCCGGCGTTTTTGAGTCCGAAGGGCATTGTGTTGAAGCAGAATGGCCCATATGGAGTAATGAATGCTGTTGCGGCCTGGTCTTTTTCCGCCATCTTGATTTGATGGTATCCGGAGTATGCATCGAGGAAGCACAATGAATCGTGCCCTGCGGTAGCATCGATGATTTGGTCGATGCGAGGGAGAGGGAAAGGGTCCTTTGGACAGGCCTTGTTAAGGACTTTGAAATCGACGCAGAGGCGCCAGGATTTGTCCTTTTTTGGTACCATTACTAGGTTGGCTAGCCAGTCCGTATGTTTGATATCTCCGATGAATCTGGCTTCTAAGAGCTTGGCTAGCTCCTCTCCCATTGCCTGTCTTTTGGGTTCGGAAAATCGCCGAAGAGCTTGTTTGACTGGCTTGAATCCTTTTAGGATATTTAGGCTGTGCTCTGCCAGCCTGCGTGGGATTCCTGGCATGTCTAAAGGGTGCCAGGCAAAAATGTCCAATTTTCTCGAAGTAATTCTCGTAGTGCGGCTTCTACATCAGGATTTAATTGTGCCCCAATGGATGCCGTCTTTGTGGGGTCCGTTGGATGGACCTGAAATTTGACTATTTCGTCTGCTGGTTTAAAAGAGGTGGACTTGGACCTCTTATCAAGTATCACATCGTCCCTATCCACCGTGGAGCGCAGTGCAGTTAGTTCCTCTGCCACTAGGGCTTCGGATAATGCCTCTAGGGCCAGTGCGGCTGTCTTATTTTCAGTGCGGAGTGCTGTATCTGGATCACTCGCGAGAGTGATTATTCCATTGGGTCCGGGCATTTTGAGCTTCATGTACCCGTAATGGGGTATAGCTTGGAAGATTGTGAATGCCTCTCGCCCTAACAAAGCGTGATATCCGCTGCCGAATGGGGCCACTTGGAACGTGACCTCTTTGGACCTATAATTGTCCGGCGAGCTGAACACTACATCTAGTGTGATTTTTCCTGTGCAGCGTACTTCTCGACTAGGGATTATTCCCCTGAAGGTTGTGCTGCTTCGCTCAATGCGGCTCCAGTCAATTTCCATTTTTTGAAGGGTTTCCTCGTAGATGAGGTTTAATCCACTGCCGCCATCCATGAGTACCTTGGTAAGACGAAAGCCGTCCACTATCGGACTGAGGACCAATGTGGCTGGTGCTCTAGCTGTTCGGAATTTAGGTTCGTCGCTGGCATTGAAGGTGATAGCCGTGTCGCTCCATGGATTTGTTGTTGCTACTTGGTAGACTTCGGCAAGGCTGTGGATTGTTCGTTTTCGCATGTTATTTGATGTGAAAGTCTCGAAGACTGTTAATACCGTACTGGTGCTGCTGGGCTGGTTGCCCGGGGCTAAAAAGCCTTCGCCACTTTTGGCCACCTACTGTAATATCCTACATGCTCGAAGGCTATGTGTTGGAGTGGCGCCCTCCGTACTGTGGATTTTGCAGGGTCCGTTGAGCCATCCCTCCAGTACGGTTCCGTACCCTTTAGGGGTTTTTTGCTTTTTGGTTTTTAACCCAGGTGCTTGAGTATGACGCACCCTTTTATTTCGGACTGGGGTTGTATTCAGGGCCGGATTGTCCCAAAACCTAGTTTCGGTTTTCCAGGCACTTTCCATCATGCAGTATTTTTGTACAATGGTCGCTAGGTCGGCGAAGCGTGTAACTTCACGACGACTGATGGCGTTTATGATTCCCTTGTCCGTGCAATTTTTGCAGAAGATTGAAATCACGCTTTCTTCACGGCAGTCCTTTATCCTATTCATAACCAGGAGGAATCTGGCCCAGTAATGATGTACTATTTCATTGGGCTCTTGCCATATTTGAGATAGATCGCTTATGTTTGGGTGGGCGGGTGGAATCAAGTTCGGAACCCCGCCCGATCTGAGGCTCAAAGGCCAAGAAGCTTCCGGATTCGGAAGCTTGGTTTGCTGGACGCTTTCCAACAAATCAGGTCCGATGCCTGACTTTAGGTTTAGTATTTGATTAGCGTTCGTCCCTCCGCAGGAATCCGGTATCGAGGGATCGGGAATCCGGACATAGTTGGTTTTTAACATAGAAGAAGAGTCGCCGCATTGTTCCTCTACCATGACAACGTGGTGGGTAACCTGGGGAGAGTTAATTTCTCTCAGATCAGTTTTAAGCCCAATCTGATCATAGTCGGTAGTGACTCCCAGGGCGGCGATGCGATCCAAGAGCTCGTTAACGGAGGAGAGCTCAATCGGACTAGCTGCTCGGTGAATTCCGAGCTAACGTGAAGATCGCTTTTAATGACCTGAGAGGTCATTGTCGGAGCGGTGGCCGAACAGGCGGTCATAAGAAAACCGCCTAGCCGGATAGTTTGGCCGGCGGCCAAGCTCCCTTAACGACGGTGCCGTCTTTGAAGACGGGAAAAGGCATCCTTCCTGATGGTGACGGCACAGAGGAACTCTCAATGAAAGCACCAATGTCGGTGTCAAAACCGGCGGATCTCGGGTAGGGGGGTCCCGAACTGTGCATCTAGGCGGATGGTAACAGGAGACAAGGGACACGATGTTTTACCCAGGTTCGGGCCCTCTTGATGGAGGTAAAACCCAACGTCCTGCTTGATTAATATTGATGATGTGTGTTACAAGAGTAGATCTACCACGAGATCAAGGAGGCTAAACCCTAGAAGCTAGCCTATGTATGATTGTTGTTCGTGCTATGGACTAAAGCCATCCGGTTTATATAGACACCGGAAAGGGCTAGGGTTACACAAAGTCGGTTATAATGGTAGGAGATCTACATATCCGTATTGCCAAGCTTGCCTTCCATGCCAAGGAAAGTCCCATCCGGACACGGGACAAAGTCTTCAATCTTGTATCTTCATAGTCTTGGAGTCCGGACGACCATGATAGTTCGGCTATCCGGACACCCCCTAGTCCGGGACTCCCTCACTCCCCCTTCCTTACCTCTTCCCCCTTGTCTTTTCTCTCCAGCAAAATAAGGACAGGGGGGCGTCGGCCGGGCAGGAGCCCAAGTAGGATTCAGACCTACTTGGGGCGCCCTTGGCTGCCTTCCCTCTCCCTCCCACATATATATATATATGTGGTGGGGGGGGCTAGCACACCCCATACAATTTCCTAGCCGTGTGCGGCGCCCCCCTCCACCGTTTACACCCCAGTCATATTTTTGTAGTGTTTAGGCAAAGTCCTGTAGAGATCACTTCAACATCACCGTCACCATGCCATCGTGCTGACGGAACTCATCTACTACCTCGATGTCTTGCTGGATCAAGAAGTCGAGGGACGTCACCGAGCTGAATGTGTGCAGAATGTGGAGGTGTCGTGCGTTCGGTATTTGATCGGTTGGAGCACGAAGAAGTTCGACTACATCAACCGCGTTGTTAAACGCTTTCGCTTACGGTCTACAAGGGTATGTAGACACACTCTCCCCCTTGTTGCTATGCATCTCCATGGATAGATCATTGCATGTGCATAGAATTTTTTTTGTTTTCCATGCAACGATTCCCAATAGTCAAGTCCCACAAAATCATAGTTATCACCTCTCGTCGAAAGATCGGGACCCCAGGTCGCATTAGCCAGCATCATAGATTTGCTCGTGGACTATTATGTGCGTCGGTTAAGGCCGTTTGGATGGGCAACCGATGTGTTGTCGATCAGACCGTCTCATTACATCGCGTCCGGAAATTGCCGGTGGAGGATAAGAGGATTGCTGGGGGTGGATCCTTGGGGTTCGTCAAATGTGGATGGTGTTGAAATATATTGCCCGCCACTCTCCATCAGTTCGGACCGATGGGTGAACCAGTTACGTGCATAAACTAGCAACCAAGAGGTTCGGAGTTCAAAATCCAGTAAAAATCCAATAAATAATTACGGCCTGCCCCCGATTCCGCCTCTCTCCATCAGTTTGGACTGACGGGTGAACTGGTTAGGTGCATTGCCATTAATGGATGAAGTAAGATTAAGCACGTTACGGAAATTTGCATCTAAGCTAGACTTCATTTCTTTGATAATTTCATTTTGATAAAAGCACAAGAGAGTAATTGATTCAACTTTAACATTTAAAGGGTGCCCAAATATGGTTTTCATTTTTCATAGGTATCTCTAGCATCCCCTTCAAGAAAACCTTCCTCGAAAATAGAATCTAGAACTTGTTTGAAAGAAGCGGGCAAGCCAACATAGAAACTTTTTAACTAAACATCAATTTGATATTGAGGCACATAGCTAGCCCGGATCCTTAATAACCTATCCCAAGCATCTTTTAAAGATTCATCAAGCAAATAGTGAAAAATTCTGGAGTCATCTTCATCAAAATCATTAAAACTCTCATTGGTGACCCCGGTGGGTCTTTTCGTAGCATCATTGTTTATGAGCTTAGAGAGGATAGAGGGGTTATCCAAGGCACTAGAACTCAGGAGGAATCCCTTAGTTCTTTTTGATTCGGCCATGGCAACGGGAAGGCAAACACAAAGGCGGAGAGGAGATTGGGAAAGAGAGGGCGAATAAAACGGCAAGGGTGAAGTGGGGGGAGAGGAAAGCGAGATGCAAATGGCAAATAATGTAAATGCGAGGGAGATGAGTTTGTGATGGGTACTTGGTATGTCTTGACTTGAGCGAAGACTTCCCCGACAACGGCGCCAGAAATCCTTCTTGCTACGTCTTGAGCTAGCGTTGGTTTTCCCCGAAGAGGAGAGGGTGATGCAGCAAGTGTAGCGTAAGTATTTCCCTCAGTTTTTGAGAACCAAGGTATCAATCCAGTAGGAGGCTCCTCAAAAGTCCCACGCACCTACACAAACAAACTGAGAACTCACAACCAACGCAATAAAGGGGTTGTCAATCCCTTCACAACCACTTGCGAAAGTGAGATCTGATAGAGATAGTATGATAAGATAAATATATTTTTGGTATTTTATGATATATATGCAAGAAAGTAAAGATGCAAATAAAAGTAGATTGAAACCAAACAAGATAAGAGATAGACCCGGGGGCCATAGGTTTCACTAGAGGCTTCTCTCGAGAGTATAAGTATTATGGTGGGTGAACAAATTACTGTTGAGCAATTGATAGAAAAGCGAATAATTATGACGTTATCTAGGCATGATCATGTATATAGGCATCACATCCATAACAAGTAGACCGACTCCTGCCTACATCTACTACTATTACTCCACACATCGACCGCTATCCAGCATGCATCTAGAGTATTAAGTTCATAAGAACAGAGCAATGCATTAAGCAAGATGACATGATGTAGAGGGATAAACTCATGCAATATGATATAAACCCCATCTTGTTATCCTCGATGGCAACAATACAATACGTGTCTTGCAACCCTTTCTGTCACTGGGTAAGAACACCGCCAGATTGAACCCAAAGCTAAGCACTTCTCCCATGGCAAGAAAGATCAATCTAGTAGGCCAAACCAAACCGATAATTCGAAGAGACTTGCAAAGATAACTCAATCATACACAGAAGAATTCAGAGAAGATTCAATTAATATCCATAGATAAATCTGATCATAAACTCACAATTCATCGGATCTCGATAAACACACCGCAAAAAGAGATTACATCGAATAGATCTCCACAAGAGAGGGGGAGAACATTGTATTGAGATCCAAAAAGAGAGAAGAAGCCATCTAGCTAATAACTATGGACCCGTAGGTCTGTGGTAAACTACTCACAACTCATACGAGGGGCAAGGATGTTGATGTAGAGGCCCTCCATGGTCGATTCCCCCTCCGGCAGAGTGCCGACGAAGGCTCCAAGATGGGATCTCGCGGATACAGAAGGTTGCAGTGGTGGAAATTGTGTTTTGTGGTGCCCCTGGATGTTTTCGGGGTCCGTAGGTATATATAGGAGGAAGAGGTACGTCGGTGGACGCCCGAGGGTCCCATGAGACAGGGGCGCGCCCTCCTATCTCGTGGAGGCTCCGGTTGTTTCTTGACTTGCACTCCAAGCTCTCCAGATCTTGTTCGTTCCAAAAATCACGTTCCTGAAGGTTTCATTCCGTTTGGACTCCGTTTGGTATTCCTTTTCTTCGAAATACTGAAATAGGCAAAAAAACAGCAATATGGGCTGGGCCTCCGGTTAGTAGGTTAGTCCCAAAAATGATAAAGATGTATAAAATAAAGCCCATAAACATCCAAAAGGGGTAATATAATAGCATGGAACAATCAAAAATTATAGATACGTTTGAGACGTATCAAGCATCCCCAAGCTTAATTCCTGCTCGTCCTCGAGTAGGTAAATGATAAAAAGAGAATTTTTGATGTGGAATGCTACCTAGCATAATTCTCAATGTAATTTTCTTTAAAGTGGCATGAATGTTCAGATCCAAATAATACAAAATAAAAGTTCATATTGACATAAGAAATAGTAATACTTCAAGCATACTAAGCAAAGTAATCATGTCTTCTCAAAATAACATGGCCAAAGAAATTTATCCCTACAAAATCATATAGTCTGGTTGTTGCTCTATCTTCATCACACAAAGTATTTAATCATGCACAACCCCGATGACGAGCCAAGCAATTGTTTCATACTTTAATAATCTCAAACTCTTTCAACTTTCAAGCAATACATGAGCGTGAGCCATGGATATAGCACTATATGTGGAATAGAATGGTGGTTGTGGAGAAGACAAAAAAGGAGAAGATAGTCTCACATCAACTAGGCGTATCAATGAGCTATGGAGATGCCCATTAATAGATATCAATGTGAGTGAGTAGGGATTGCCATGCAACGGATGCACTAGAGCTATAAATATATGAAAGCTCAACAAAAGAAAACTAGTGGGTATGCATCCAACTTGCTTGCTCATGAAGACCTAGGGCATTTTAAGGACGCCCATCATTGGAATATACAAGCCAAGTTCTATAATGAAAAATTCCCACTAGTATATGAAAGTGACAACATATGAGACTCTCTATCATGAAGATCATGGTGCTATTTTGAAGCACAAGTGTGGAAAAAGAGATAGTAGCATTGTCCCTTCTCTCTTTTTCTCTCATTCTTTTTTTTTCTTTTTTCTCCTTTTTTCTTTTTTTTCTTTGGCCTTCTTTCTTTTTTTTTTCTTTTTGGCCTTTCTCTTTTTTTCTTTTTTTTCTTTTTGTAAAGTCCGAAGTCTCATCCCGACTTGTGGGGGAATCATAGTCTTCATCATCCTTTCCTCACTAGGACAATGCTCTAATAATGAAGATCATCACACTTTTATGGATTTACAACTCAAAAATTACAAGTCAAAGCTAGAACAAGATATGACTCTATGTGAATGCCTCCGGCGGTATACCGGGATATGCAATGAATCAAGAGCGACATGTATGAAAATTATGAAGGTGGCCTTGCCACAAATACGATGTCAACTACATGATCATGCAAAGAGCAATATGACAATGATGAAACGTGCCATAATAAACGGAACGGTGGAAAGTTGCATGGCAATATATCTCGGAATGGCTATGGAAATGCCATAATAGGTAGGTATGGTGGCTGTTTTGAGGAAGGTATATGGTGGGTGTATGGTACCGGCGAAAGTTGCACGATACAAGAGAGGCTAGCAATAATGGAGGGGTGAAAGGGTGCGTATAATCCATGGACTCAACATTAGTCAAAAGAACTCATATACTTGTTGTAAAAATTTAGAAGTCATCAAAAACCAAAGCACTACGCACATGCTCCTAGGGGGATAGATTGGTAGGAAAAGACCATCGCTCGCCCCCGACTGCCACTCATAAGGAAGACATTCAATAAATAAAATTGTGCTCCAACTTCATCACAAAGCGGTTCACCATACGTGCATGCTACGGGAATCATAAACTTCAACACAAGCATTCTTTAAATCCATAATCACCCAACTAGCATGACTTTAATATTACTACCTCCATATCTCAAAACAATTATCAAGCATCAAATTGATCATAGCATCCAATTCACATCTTATGATAGTTTTTATTATACCCAACTTGGATGCTCATCATTCTAGGACCAAATTATAACCATAGCAAATACCATGCTGTACTAAGAGACTCTCAAAATAATATAAGTGAAGCATGAGATACTAGCAATTTCTATAAAATTAATCCACCACCATGCTCTAAAAGATATAAGTGAAGCACTAGAGCAAAAACTATCAAGCTCAAAAGATATAAGTGAAGCACATAGAGTATTCTAGCCAATTCTAATCAAATAGGCTTCTTCCAAAAGGTGTGTACAGCAAGGATGATTGTGGTAAACTAACAAGCAAAGACCAATATAATACACGACGCTCCAAGCAAAACACATATCATGTGGTGAATAAAAATATAGCTCCAAGTAAAGTTACCAATGAACGAAGACGAAAGAGGGGATGCCTTCCCGGGGCATCCCCAAGCTTAGGATTTTGGATATTCTTGAATATCTTGGGGTGCCTTGGGCATACCCAAGCTTAGGCTCTTTCCACTCTTTATTCCATAGTCCATAAAAGCTTTACCCAAAACTTGAAAACTTCACAACACAAAACTCAACAGGAAATCTTATAAGCTCCGTTAGTGAAAGAAAACAAAACCACCACATGAGGTACTGTAATGAACTCATTCTTTATTTATTTTGGTGTTAAACCTACTGTATTCCAACTTCCTTATGGTTTATAAACTAATTTATTAGCCATAGATGCATTGAAATAAGCAAACAACACACGAAAAACAGAATCTGTCAAAAACAGAACAGTCTGTAGAAATCTGTAACTAACACAAACTTATGGAACTCTAAAAATCTTACCAAAATAGTACGTACTGGAAAATTTGTTTATTGATCAGCAGCAAAAAGAATCAATGCAAAAGCACATTTCTGTGATTTATTGAGTTTTTTGTCGTGAGCGCAAAGTTTCTGTTTTTCAGCAGAATCAAATCAACCATCATCATAGTTTATCCTATAGGTTCTACTTGGCACAAACACTAAACAGAAGATAAAAACACATCTAAAAAGAAAGTAGAAAAAAAATTAACACTAAACAGGCACAAAAACAAAGAACATAAAGAAAATTGGGTTGCCTACCAACTAGCGCTATCATGTAATGCCCCTAGCTAGGCATAAAAGCAAGGATAGATCTATCGAGTGCCATGTTTGGCACTAGATTCATAGGTAGAAAGAGATGATCTCCTTTATGTGGCATTCATCCTTCTATTCAGGGTGAGAACATTGCCATTAATGGATGATGTAAGATTAAGCACGTTATGGAAATTTGCATCTAAGCTAGACTTTATTTCTTTGATAATTTCATTTTGATAAAAGCACAAGAGAGTGGTTGATTCAACTTTATCATTTAAAGGGTGCACAAATATGGTTTTCATTTTTTCATAGGTATTTATAGCATCCCCTTCAAAAAAACCTTCCTCGAAAATAGAATCTAGAACTTGTTTGAAAGAAGCGGGCAAGCCAACATAGAAACTTTTTAAGTAAACATCAATTTGATATTGAGGCACATAGCTAGCCCGAATCCTTAATAACCTATCCCAAGTATCTTTTAAAGATTCATCAAGCAAATAGCGAAAAATTCCGGAGTCACCTTCATCAAAATCATTTAAACTCTCATTGGTGACCCCGGTGGGTCTTTCCGTAGCATCATTGTTTATGAGCTTAGAGAGGATAGAGGGGTTATCTGAGGCACTAGAACTCGGGAGGAATCCCTTAGTTCTTTTTGATTCGGCCATGGCAACGGGAAGGCAAACACAAAGGCGGAGAGGAGATTGGGAAAGAGAGGGTGAATAAAACGGCAAGGGTGAAGTGGGGGGGGGGAACGAGAGGCAAATGGAAAATAATGTAAATGCGAGGGAGATGAGTTTGTGATGGGTACTTGGTATGTCTTGACTTGAGCGAAGACTTCCCCGGCAACGGTGCCAGAAATCCTTCTTGCTACGTCTTGAGCTAGCGTTGGTTTTCCCCGAAGAGGAGAGGGTGATACAGCAAGTGTAGCGTAAGTATTTCCCTCAGTTTTTGAGAACCAAGGTATCAATCCAGTAGGAGGCTCCTCAAAAGTCACACGCGCCTACACAAACAAACTAAGAACTCGCAATCAACGCAATAAAGGGGTTGTCAATCCCTTCACGACCACTTACAAAAGTGAGATCTGATAGAGATAATATGATAAGATAAATATATTTTTGGTATTTTATGATATAGATGCAAGAAAGTAAAGATGCAAATAAAAGTAGATTGAAAGTAAACAAGATAAGAGATAGAACCGGGGGCCATAGGTTTCACTAGAGGCTTCTCTCGAGAGTATAAGTATTATGGTGGGTGAACAAATTACTGTCGAGCAATTGATAGAAAAGCGAATAATTATGACGTTATCTAGGCATGATCATGTATATAGGCATCACATCCATAACAAGTAGACCGACTCCTGCCTACATCTACTACTATTACTCCACACATCGACCGCTATCCAGCATGCATCTAGAGTATTAAGTTCATAAGAATAGAGCAACGCATTAAGCAAGATGACATGATGTAGAGGGATAAACTCATGCAATATGATATAAACCCCATCTTGTTATCCTCGATAGCAACAATACAATACGTGTCTTGCAACCCTTTCTGTCACTGGGTAAGAACACCGCAAGATTGAACCCAAAGCTAAGCACTTCTCCCATGGCAAGAAAGATCAATCTAGTAGGCCAAACCAAACCGATAATTCAAAGAGACTTGCAAAGATAACTCAATCATACATAGAAGAATTCAGAGAAGATTCAATTAATATCCATAGATAAATCTGATCATAAACTCACAATTCATCGGATCTCGACAAACACACCGCAAAAAGAGATTACATCAAATAGATCTCCACAAGAGAGGGGAAGAACATTGTATTGAGATCCAAAAAGAGAGAAGAAGCCATCTAGCTAATAATTATGGACCCGTAGGTCTGTGGTAAACTACTCACAACTCATAGGAGGGGCAAGGATGTTGATGTAGAGGCCCTCCGTGGTCGATTCCCCCTCCGGCAGAGTGCCGCCGAAGGCTCCAAGATGGGATCTCGCGGATACAGAAGGTTACGGTGGTGGAAATTGTGTTTCGTGGTGCCCCTGGATGTTTTGGGGGTCCGTAGGTATATATAGGAGGAAGAGGTACGTCAGTGGACTCCCGAGGGTCCCACGAGACAGGGGGGCGCGCCCTACGAGGGGGGGGCGCCCTTCTATCTCGTGGAGGCTCCGGTTGTTTCTTGACTTGCACTCCAAGCTCTCCGGATCTTGTTCGTTCCAAAAATCACATTCCCGAAGGTTTCATTCCGTTTGGACTCTGTTTGATATTCCTTTTCTTCGAAACACTGAAATAGGCAAAAAAACTGCAATATGGGCTGGGCCTCCGGTTAGTAGGTTAGTCCCAAAAATGATAAAGATGTATAAAATAAAGCCCATAAACATCCAAAAGGGGTAATATAATAGCATGGAACAATCAAAAATTATAGATACGTTGGAGACGTATCACACACCTGCTATTCACGGATGGTTCGCTCTTGCTTCTAAAAGCGAAATAGGAGTAGACCCATGAGCTACGCCGAGTTCTTGACCTGTATGAGGACTGCTCGGGACAGTGCATAAACCTCGAAAAGTGGGCCTTAATGTTTAGCCCTAACATGGAGGACGGGGTTAAAACTGCTGTCAAAAATGCTCTGCAAATTCAAAGTGAGACGTGGAACGAGAAGTATCTAGGCCTGCCAGTTCATGTTGGAAAGTCACGGAAAAAAGCGTTTGCCTTTGTCAAGGGTACCATGGACGGCCGGGTATATGGCTGGAAAGAACGACTAATTGCGAAGGCTGGGAGGAGACCCTGGTCACTACTGTTGCTCAAGCTATCCCCACTTTCGCCATGTCTTGCTTCTATCTAACCAAATCTTTCTGCGAGGAGCTCAGCTCGCTGGATGGAAACTATTGGTGGATCCAACAAGACAAGGAGAATACCATCCACTGGATCGGCTAGAAATCTCTTACGCTGCCAAAAGCTTAGGGAGGGCTTGGGTTTTGGGACATGCATGGTTTCAACATAGCCATGCTGGCGAGGCAAATATGGAGACTTATCCAGAACCCGGACTCCTTATGTGCACAAGTTTTGCGGTCCTGCTACTGCCCTAATGATCAAATTCTGGAGGCCACCCCTCGAGATGGCATCTCTTACTCCTGACGAAGCCTGCTCCATGGACTACAACTCTTCCGAGAAGGGTACATATGGAGAATTTGGGATGGCACTCAGGTCACTATTTGGTCGGACCCGTGGATACCGCGGCCCTGGTCACGGCGAGTCCTGACTGCTCGAGGCCCAAACCTCCTGGTTAGGGTCTGCGAGCTAATTGATCCGACCACAGGCCAGTGGGACGAGCAACTGGTGAGGGACATTTTTTGGATCGACGATGTTAAGCATATACTCCAGATCCCACTGAGAGAAGGGGCCCAAGGTTTTATAGCATGGCAGTACGATAGCAAAGGAATCCACTCGTCAAATTTTCTTACAAACTCTTCGGCCAGCTGGAAAGAACCAAGAGGAATGGGGACGTGGGTGGAAGTAGTACGAACCCGGGCGTTCTGGACCGAGTTGACGATGACTCGTGGAAACGGATTTGGAAGCTACCCTGTCCAAAAACCATACAAATGTTCACCTGGAGAGTCAAGCATGAATCCTTGGTGCTACGGATAAATGTGGCCCGCCGAGGCCTCCCTATTCATGATACAAAGTGTTTGTTCTGTGGCAAGGTAGATGAGGACGGGGCACACTTATTCGTCAAGTGCAAAACGGTCAAGGGCGTCTGGAGAGAGCTAGCTATGGAGAGCGAACGTAGTGCTTTGGAACGAATCACGTCTGTGCATGCAATGATGAATTTCCTGTGGGGGCTCTATGTAAAAAAGCGACTCCTTGTGCTCACCTTCTGGTGGTTGTGGTGGTCCAATAGAAACAAGCTGCATGGCGGGGAGCTGCCTACAATGGCTGAGGAAGTGGCTCGAAGGGCAAAGAGCAGTGTTCATGAATTCATGCACATCTTTGCGACGACTCCACCTAAGCTATCCCCAAAAAAATGGCGGCCCCCAAAAGATGGCGAGTACAAAATAAACATCAACGGCTTCTTGGTTCCTGGGCAGCACCATGCTAGATGGGGTGTGGCGGTGTGATCTACAGAAGGCCACCTACTCTGTGCCCGGGCTGGACGTGACGAACATGTGAATGATGCCTTTGCTGCTGAAACCCAAGCCATGTCTCATGCGATTAACACTGCGGCAGAGCTAGGCATGGTCCGGGTGGAGTTTGAAACCGACTCTCAACTTCTTGCTGAAGCCCTGAACCTTGGGAAGGTGGATTCCTCGGCATACGCAGCTGTGATTGAGGACATGAAATACCAACTCAAGCTTTGGTTCTCCAAGTTTTCTATCTCTATTGTCGAAGGAGTGCCAATTCGGTAGCACATGAGTTAGCCAATCTTGGGCGTTTGTGTGAACCTAACCACTGTATGCAGTGGGAGTCCGATGTACCCGCCAATGTGGGCGCCTGTGTCTTGGGCGATATGCCCAACCATCGTTAAGTAATAAAGCTATGTTGCTTTCAAAAAAAATCAGTTAACTATGTGCCTTCCGTCAAAT
This sequence comes from Triticum aestivum, assembly GCF_018294505.1. Classification (NCBI taxonomy): domain Eukaryota; kingdom Viridiplantae; phylum Streptophyta; class Magnoliopsida; order Poales; family Poaceae; genus Triticum; species Triticum aestivum. The sequence continues at coordinate 507,308,627 of NC_057810.1, read as the reverse complement.
CAAGCTAGCTAGCTTGAAGCCTTCCGCCAAACATTATGCTAATCAATTACTAATCACGTTCTCCTTCCACCAAATAGCATTGGCCTTCCGTCATCCTACACGGACAGGGGCACATAGTGGCTTTTCACTGGCCAGACGGATGTCCGGATTCCTGCAAAGCCCCTTATTATTTGGTTTCAATTTGCGGGAAAACGGATGTCCCGACGCTCTGAGGACCGATCGGGCACCGCGTTGGATGGCATTCTGTCTCCGGACAGCACAGTCTGGATAGATGTGAATGATTTAAGGGTCTGCTTTGGAGATGTCCTAAATTAAGTATTTATATTTCCTAATTTTCATATTTCTGGATGTGCAACAAGTCACTTGGTCTTATAGAAATTTACTTTTAACCGTATTTGCTGGTTCAAAATTGTGTTATTTCCTATAATCTTTCCATGCCTAACATACTTCATGCATGTACGATATTGGGACACATGGATGTCTAACTCCACATGTTTAGTGTTCATGGATACAAATATACAATCATCTGCCAATTATAGGTTATGTTTTGTGCAATTATTCTCTCGAAGTGGTCACATGTGTTGTACATTAAGATTTTTTACTATGGCATTTATCATTGAAGTTAAATTTTGTATGCCCTAATTTTCTGAAAGTTTCATTTTCTTTTGAGTGATTCAATTACACTAGTAGAAAAACGACCTTACATTCGCATCATGAGTTCTGGTTCGACTACGACCCGCATCTAATGTAACCATTAGTCCCGGTCCCAACGGCTATGGCATGGGCATTATTAGTCCCGGTTCATGGCGTACCTCTAGTCCCGGTTTGTATCACATACCAAGACTAAAGGGTTGGTGGTAGGCTGGCTGGGCCCCCCGCGAAACCCTTTAGTCCCGGTTTGTGACACAAACCAGGACTAGAGGTAAACCTTTAGTCCCGGTTCATATAACCAACCGGGACTAAATATGTCCCTATATAAACACTTCATCCAGCCCGAGCCCATTTCTCTGTTTTCTCCTTTCCCCTCTCTGTTCTTCCCCTTAGCTCGAGCTCATCATCCATTTAAGATTTGTCAAAATGTGAAGACACCCCATCTCTCCAAGTGTTCACAAAGGTTAGGAACTTTGTCCTTTCATCTCTCATTGCTAGATTAGCTCGTGCAATGCTCTATAAGTATAGTGATTTGTGGGTTTTAGTTTGGGAGTAATTATGTGGGAGTTTGTTTGATTTATATGCAATTTGAGTTTTAATTAACTTCTTAGTTTGCATATGTGTAGGTGTGGTTTACTTAGTGCCTTCCTGTCCCGATCCTAACCACCGTCGATCGCCCGCACCATCCCGTCGTCGGCACCACCTTGTTGAGCCTCGTTTTCTAATCATTTTTATAAAAAAACCATGTTTGTATGATTTAGATAGTTACTTGTATAATTTTCTTACTTGTATGATTGTGTGTTATACATATATAGTGTTGTGGTCTGGATATCCGTCCCCGTCGGCACTCGTCCGGTTTATGATTCGGATGTGGTATATATATTCTCTCTTATAACTATTTGTTGCATTTCGCGTTTATGACAATTATGCCCATCAAGCTGACATATATATTTTTATCTATAGGAGGTATGTAAACCAAAAATTGCAACCGACTCTCTTGTCGAGAAGTTAAATTTAGTTGAAAAAGAAAACAAGTATTTGAAAGAAAAAATTGAAAATAATTGAAGAAGAGAAGATGAAACTGGAGTTGTATTGCCGGTGACATCGATGATGACAAGATCAAGATGGATGCAATGTGCTTGAAGATTAGAAAGATTAGAAAATATGACATTAATAATGAGGCATGGTATCACTATGCTGTTGGATCAATTGTCACCTTAGTTGCGATCTTCATCGCATTTGTTGTTTCATTTAAATGCTTTAGCTAGATACTTGTATGTTGTTTTAATTATATGAGAATAAGTGTGTATGAACGTTATGTACGAACTTGTATTAATTTGGTCTTTTCGGTGTTTTGTAATGAAGATGAGTTGGCAGTGGATGTACGATGACCGATGCTCTCCCCAGTTCATTGATGGCGTGCATAGTTTTCTGCGTGTGGCTGAGGCAAACAAGTGGGATGGTTTTATGTGTTGGTCCATGTGTTGTCTATAAGAATGATCACAATTACTCTAACTCAAGAGTCATTCACGTCCACCTGTTTACGTCCAGTTTCATGTCCGGCTATAACTGTTGGACCAAGCATGGAGAAAGAGGGGTTCTAATGGAAGAGAATGAAGAAGAAGAGGATGATGACAGCTATCCTGGCCATGGGTTCCCTGAATACAATGGTACTACAATGGGGGAAGAAGCTGAAGAAGAGGGGGAAACTGAAGATCAAGAGGCACCAGATGATCCAGCTGATGATCTTGGTCGAGCCATTGCTGAGGCAAAGAGAAACTGCGCAAGTGAAAAGGAGAAGTTTAAGTTACAGCACATGTTAGAAGATCACAAGAAATTGTTGTACCCAAATTGCGAAGATGACAAGAAAAAGCTGGGTACCACACTAGAATTGCTGCAATGGAAGGCACATAATGGTGTATCTAATAAAGGATTTGAAAAGTTGCTAAGAAGATGCTTCCAAAGGACAACAAATTACCCGATAGTAAGTATGAAGCGAAGAAGGTTGTCTGCCCTCTAGGATTAGAGGTGCAGAAGATACATGCATGCCCTAATGACTGCATCCTCTACCGCGGTGAGGAGTACGAGAATTTAAATGCATGTCCAGTATGCGGTGCATTGTGCTATAAGATCAATCGCTATGACCCTGTTGATGTTGAGGGCGAGCGCCCCATGAAGAGGATTCCTGCCAAGATGATGTGGTATGCTCCTATAATACCATGGTTGAAATGTTTGTTCCAAAACAAAGGGCATGTCAAGTTGATGCGATGGCACAGAGAAGATAGTAAGAAAGACGGGAAGTTGAGAGTACCCGCTGACGGATCACAGTGGAGAAAAATCAAGAGAAAGTGGCGGGACTTTGCAGATGACACAAGGGACGTATGGTTTGGTTTTAAGTGCAGATGGCATTAATCCTTTTGGGGAGCAGAGCAGAAATCACAGCACCTGGCATGTGACTCTATGTATCTATAACCTTCCTCCTTGGTTGTGCATGAAGCGGAAGTACATTATGATGCTAGTGCTCATCCAAGGCCCCAAGTAACCGGACAACGACATTGATGTGTACCTAAGGCCATTAGTTGAAGAACTTTTATAGCTGTGGAATTTAAATGGTGTACGTGTGTGGTATGAGCACAAAAGGGAGGAATTTGACCTAAATGTGTTGCTGTTTGTAACCATGAATGATCGGCCTGCTCTTAGTAACTTTTCAGGACAGACAAACAAGGGATACCACACATGCACACACTGTTTAGATGAGATCAAAAGTATATATTTGGATAAATGAAAGAAGAATGTGTACCTAGGACATCGTTGATTTCTTCTGAGCAGGCATCCCTTAAGAAAGAAAGGCAAGCATTTCAAAGGTGAGGCAGATCACCGAAACAAGCCTCGCCACCGTACTGGTGATGATATATTTGATATGGTTAATGATTTAAAAGTAAGCTTTGGAAAGGGTCCCGACAGACAATCTGTTCCGAATGACGCTGACGGACACGCACCCATGTGGAAGAAGAAATCTATATTTTGGGACCTACCCTATTGGAAAGACCTAGAGGTCCACTTTGCAATCGACATGATGCACGTGACGAAGAATCTATGCGTGAACCTGCTAGGCTTCTTGGGCATGTATGGGAAGACAAAAGATACACCGAAGGCACGGGAGGACCAGCAACGTATGCATGAAAAAGACGGCATGCATCCAAAGCAGTATCAAGGTCCTGCCAGCTATGCTCTTCCCAAAGAAGAGAAGGAAATCTTCTTTGAATGCCTGCTCAGTATGAAGGTCCCGTCTGGCTTCTCGTTGAATATAAAGGGAATAATAAATATGGTAGAGAAAAAGTTCTAGAACCTAAAGTCTCATGACTGCAACGTGATTATGACGCAATTGCTTCTGGTTGCATTGAGGGGGCTTCTACCGAAAAACGTTTGATTAGCCATTGTGAAGCTATGTGCATTCCTAAATGCAATCTCTCAGAAGGTAATCGATCCAGAAATTCTACCAAGGTTACATAACGATTTTGTGCAATGTCTTGTTAGTTTCGAGTTGGTGTTCCCACCATCCTTCTTCAATATCATGACGCACGTCCTAGTTCACCTAGTCGAAGGGATTGGCATTTCGGGTCCTATATTTCTACACAGTATGTTCCCCTTTGAAAGATTCATGGGAGTCTTAAAGAAATATGTTCATAATCATGCTAGGCCGGAAGGAAGAATCTCCAAGGGCCATGAAACAGAGGAGGTCATTGAGTTTTGTGTTGACTTTATTTCTGACCATAAGCCGATTGGTGTTACTGAATCGCGACATGAGGGCATACTGGGTGGAAAAGGAACGCTAGGGAAGGACCAATTCATATGTATGGACGTGCATTCTTGGGCACAAGCACACTACATAGTTCTACAAAGTTCCACCGTGGTGGCTCTGTATATCGAGGAACACAAGCATATTATACGCTTCAAGAACCCGGAGCCATCTGACGACTGGATTACATGTGAACACATCCGAAGTTTTGGCGGTTGGTTGCAGACACGTCTCATGCATGATAACCCACAAGTATAGGGGATCGTTTGTAGCCTTCTTCGATGAATAAGAGGGTCGAACCCAACAAGGAGCTAAAGGTAGAACAAATATTCCCTCAAGTTCTATCGACCACCGATACAACTCTACGCACACTTTAACGTTTGCTTTACCTAGAACAAGTATGAAACTATTTTGCAAGAGTAAAACTACAAGTACTTCGCGAGAATAAGACTACGAATAAATTGCAAGGTAATAAAAATGGATAGCTTTTGTCAACTAGAAAGTCATTTATCCCTAGGCAATCGATAACAAGTACCGGTAATCATTCTTGCAATTTTATATGAGGAAGAGGCATGAGCTAACATACTTTCTCTACTTCGATCATATGCACTTATGATTGGAACTCTAGCAAGCATCCGCAACTACTAAAGATCATTAAGGTCATGAAACCAAACCATAGCATTAAGTATCCAGTCCTCTTTATCCCATACACAACAACCCACCTACTCGTGTTTAAGCTTCTGTCACACTCGCAACCCACCATTGGCGAATCATGAACGTATTGCAACACCCTACAGCGGGGACCCCTCATGTTTGCGCGAGACGGAGGGCACCATAGGAAAACACCATAAATAAGATATACAATCATACCAACCAAGATCACGATTAACCCACAGGACAAAACGGTGTACTCAAACATCATAGGATAGCCACATATCATTGGGAAATAATATATGGAATTGAGCACAATGTTTAAGTAGAGATTATAGCAGAGAGAAGGGGTGTTACACCGCTGCATAGAGGGGGGAGAGAGTTGGTGTTGATGGTAGCAAGATTGTTGATGTAGATCACACCATGATCCTTGCCCGGCGGCACTCCGGCGACACCGGGAGAGAGGGGGGGAGATCCCCCCTTCTTCTTCTTCTTCTTCCTTGGCCTCCCCCCTAGATGGGAGGAGAGTTCCCCCTCTGGTCCATGGCATGGCAGCGGAGGGGAGGGAGCCCTCCGAGATTGGATCTCCCTCTCTGTTCTCTTTTGTTTCGCATTCCCCAGGTCTGGCCGAAAACCATTTCTTATATTCCGGGAGATCCGTAACTCTGATTGCGCTGAAATTTTAACACGTTTTTTTGGATATAAGCTTCCTTACGCCCGAAGTAGAGGTCCAACCGACGTTCGAGGAGGGCACAAAACACCTGGGCACACCTGGGGCTAGGACGCATCCTGGTGGGTTGTGGGCACTGTGGGCCCCCGTTTGCGTTGATTCCACCCCCCAAAAATCATAAATATTCCAAAATAACTCTTCGTAAAATTTTATCGCGTTTGGACTTCGTTTGATATGGATTTTCTGCGAACCTAAAAACATGCAACAAACAGGAACTGCCACTGGGCACTGGATCAATAGGTTAGTCCAATAAATCATATAAAAAGTTGCCAAAAGTATGTGAAAGTTGTATAATATTGGCATGAAACAATCAAAAATTATTGATACGACGGAGACGTATCAGCATCCCCAAGCTTAATTCCTTCTCATCCTCGAGTAGGTAAATGATAAAAAAGATAATTTTTGATGTGGAATGCTACCTAGCATAAACTTGATCATATGTCTAATCATGGCAAGAATATTAAGACACAAATGATTCAAAGCAATAGTCTATAATTTGACATAAAGACATTAATACTCAGGCATCCCAACATACAATCATGTCTTTCAAAATATCAATGCTAGAGAAAGCTAACCCAACAAAATCATACAATCTTGTCATGCTTTGTCTCCTTAACACAAAGTATTTATTATGCACAACCCCGATGACAAACTGAGCAATTGGTTCATACTTTTTAACGTGCTTCGGCTTTTTCAACCCTCACGCAACACATGAGCACGAGCCATGGATATAGCACTACAGGTGGAGTAGAGTATGATGATAGGGGTAAATATAGAGAAGATAAAAAAGTAAGGAAGTCTCACATCTATGCGGCTAACCAACGGGCTATGGAGAAGCCCATCAATTGATATCAACGTGAGGAGTAGCGATTGCCATGCAACGGATGCACTACGAGCTATAAGTGTATGAAAGCTCAACATGAAAACTAAGTGGGTGTGCATCCAACTTGCTTGCTCATGAAGACCTCGGGCATTTGAGGAAGCCCATCATCGGAATATAGAAGCCAAGTTCTATAATGAAAAATTCCCACTAGTATATGAAAGTGACTACATAGGAGACTCTCTATATGAAAAACATGGTGCTACTTTGAAGCACAAGTGTAGTAAAAGATAGTAACAATGCCCCTTCTCTCTTTTTCTTTTTTCCTTTTTTTCTTTTTTTCTTCTTTTTCTTCTTTCTCTCATCGTTCGGAGTCTCATCCCGACTTGTGGGGAAATCATAGTCTTCATCATCCTTTCCTCACTGGGACATGCTCTAATAATGAATAATGATGATGATCACACTTCTATTTACTTATAACTCAAAAGAAATAAAAAATACAACTTGATACCTAGAACAAAATATGACTATATGAATGCCTCTGGCAGTGTACCAGGATGTGCAATGATCTAGCGTAACATATATAAAAAATGATGCACGATGGCTGAGCCGCAACTACTATGTCAGCTATATGATCATGCAAAGCAATATGACAATGAATGCTCAAGTCATCAAAACGGACGCGGTGGAAGTTGCATAGCAATATATATCGGAATGGCTATGGAAAGGCCATAATAGGTAGGTATGGTGGCTGTTTTGAGGAAGATATAATAAGGCTTATGTCAGATAGAGCATATCATATCACGGGGTTTGGATGCACCTGCGAAGTTTGCACCGACACTCGAGGTGAGAAAGGGCAATGCACGATACTGTAGAGGCTAGCAAATTGCAGAAAGGTAAGAGTGCGTAGAATCCATGGACTCACATTAGTCATAAAGAACTCATATACTTATTGCAAAAGTTTATTAGCCCTCGAAGCAAAGTACTACTATGCATGCTCCTAGGGGGATAAATTGGTAGGAGAAGACCATCGCTCGTCCTCGACCGTCACTCATAAGGAATACAATCAATAATAAATCATGCCCCAACTTCATAGCATAACGAGAGACTATATGTGCATGCTTTGTGAATCACAAACCTTAACACCAATATTCCTACTAAGCACAACCGTTTACTAGTAACACATATTATCATCTCTATATCATAAAACTATTACAAGGAATCAAACATATCATATTCAGTGATCCATAAGTTTTATGTAGGATTTCGTGACTAACCATGCAATTGACCAATTCCCGTTGATTCTCTAAATGGATATAGGTGAAGCATGAGAGTTTAATTCTTTCTATAAAAGACCATGCTCTAATAAGTATAAGTGAAGCAAAAGGTCATTCTACAAATAACGATTTTCCATGTGAAGAGAAACAGGCAATCCAAACTTCAAATGATATAAGTGAAGCACATGAAGCATTCTATAAAGCCATACTCAAAAGATATAAGTGAAGTGCAATGAGCATTCTATAAATCAACCATGGACTATCTCATACCAGCATGGTGCATAAAAGAAAAATGAAAAATAAACACAAAAGACGCTCCAAGATTTACACATATCACATGAACGAAACGAAGACGAAAACATACCGATACTTGTTGAAGAAAGATGGGATGCCTTCTGGGGCATCCCCAAGCTTAGACGCTCGAGTCTCATTGAATATTTACTTGGGGTGCCTTGGGCATCCCCAAGCTTGAGCTCTTGCCTCTCCTCCTTCTCCTCATATCGAGACCTCCTCGATCTTTGATCACTTCATCCACACAAAACTCAACAGAAAGCTCGGTAAGATCCGTTAGTATAATAAAGCAAATCACTACTCTAAGTATTGTTTCAAACCAATTCATATTTTGTTTTTGCATTGTATCGACTGTAATATAACTTTTCCATGGCTTATACCACTATTAGAATTGATAGTTTCATCAAAACAAGCAAAACAATGCATCAAAAACAGAATATGTCTTAAACATGATAGTCTGTAGCAATCTAAACATATACCATACTTTTGGTACTCCCAAAATTCTGAAAAATTAGGACGAAATAAAAAATTTGTATATCAAGACTGTGCAAAAAGTTTCAGAAACTTTCGACATTCCATTAAAAATGTAAAATCACGCACTACAGCCAAAGTTTCTGTTTTTGCACCGCACATACCAACAAGCAACCTACTCATCCTAAAGGCAAACCTTGGCACAATAATTTTACAATACAAAGGATCTGTACAAGGGGATAATTATTTTTGTTGAAAAGTTTCTGTAATTGAGATTCACAAAGTTTCCATGAGCTTGAACAAGTGGATCTCAACAATCTTGGGTACACAGACGAACCATTCGTCCTAGCCAATGATGTAGCACAGGTTTTCTATGTGAACGAAATGTCTACCAAGATGAGAAAAAGAAAAGATAAGGAAGCAAATACATCATAAGATGAGGCAAAGCGCCACGTAGTTCTTTCGGGGAAAAGCAACATCGTGGTAGTGGAGGACAAGATAGACAAGTTAGAAGATTATGAAAAGTTCCATGAAATTGCTCTATTCATAGTGAACGCTGACCCAAGCATCATGTTAAATGAGGAAAATTGACCATGGTTACAACTCAAAGGGACACACGCGAAGAAAACAAATTATACCCCAAGATCCCACTCTGGGATGTGACCGGCGTCACCGTCATCACTTTCTTCTCTATCGAGTTTCCGGTCTTATTTGGAAAGTCCCACTTTGGACAAACCGAGGGGAATATTTGTAATAGTTAGGGTATATATGTGTTTTGGCATTTTAAATGCGAAGAAATGTTATGGAGGAGTTAATCAATGCAATTATGTCCAAACAAAATATTTCATGCATTACGTAGGACTTCATTTGCTGTTTTTTGAGCTAAATGACCCTGAAATTGAAAAGCACTACAAATGAAGTCTGAAAAGGTTGAAAGTTGGCATGGTATCATCATTTCACCCACATAGCATGTGCTAAAAAGTTGAGAGGGTTACAGAAAAAACTGGATGCACTTCGTGTACAAAATGGACAATCTATTTCAAAGTACCAGGGTTTCAGACGAAAACTCATCTGTTACAAAGGCATTTTATTTTTTAACTTATTTTAACTCTAGACTTTTTGTGCGTTCAATATGCACATTTCAAAGCACATCATCAATTTTCAACCCTTTCTGGCTTCATTTGCTATTCATGCATTTAATGAATTTTTTGAGCTAAATGACCATGAAAGTGAAAAGCAATACAAATAAAGTCTAAAAAGGTTGAAAGTTGGCATGGTATCATCATTTCGCCCACATAGCATGTGCTAAAAAGTTGAGAGGGTTACGACAAAAGCTGGATGCACTTCGTGTACAAAATGGACAATCTATTTCGAAGTACCTGGGTTTCAGACGAAAACTCATCTGTTACAAAGGCATTTCATTTTTTAACTTATTTTAACTCCAGAATTTTTGTGCGTTCAGTATGCACCATTCAAAACCATGTCATCAATTTTTAACCCTTTCTGACTTCATTTGCTATTTTCATGTATTTAATGAATTGTTTTGAGCTAAATGACCCTGAAAGTGAAAAGCAATACAAATGAAGTCTGAAAAGGTTGAAAGTTGGTATGGTATTATCATTTCACCCACATAGCATGTGCTAAAAAATTGAGAGGGTTACGACAAAAACTGGATGCACTTCGTTACAAAATGGACAATATATTTCGAAGTACCAGAGTTTCGGACAAAAACTCATCTGTTACCTATTTAAAATAACCTAAAAATTACCAAATTGAATATAATGATAAAACACGCTAATATTAAACAACAAGAAAAAGAATCACTCAAAAAATCTATTTTTAAGGTAAAGTTATTCACAAAATGATTCACACAAATTTCAAAGAATTCAAATTTAAATTTTTCAAATTTGAAAACAACTGGCACTAACAGAAAGTTTATATTTTTTGTGACCTAAGCAAAAAGATTCACTCAAAAACTCTAAATTTTTCGCTGTATGTACAAACAAAAGAAAATAGATAAAGCAAAAAATAAAAAAAAAATAGAAAAAAAAGCCTGCCTAATAGGCCAGCACGGCCTGCATACGACTAGGAACCCAACTTTTCATGGGCCAGGACGCAGACCCACAGGGCAAGTAGTCCCACAGGACGAGAGGTTAGGCATGCACTGCCTGCTAAAGAGAGGAGCTCGAGAAGGAAGTGGCAGTCACACTTATAAACCGCTTCGAGCTGCTCTCAACTAGCAAAGTGGGACTAAACTTTCGACACCGTTGTGCCAGACCTTTAGTCCCAGTTCGTGGCTCGCACCAGGACTAAAGGTCCCCTTTACTCCCGGTGCGAGCCACAAACCAGGACTAAAGGTCTGTGCTTCCCGCCACTTGGCTTGGCGAAATTGACCTTTAGTCCCGGTTGGTGGCTCGCATCAGGACTAAAGGAGGGCCTTTAGTCTCGATTGATGCCACCAACCGGGACTAAAGTTCTGGGTATTGTAACACCCCAAAAATTTAACCAGGTTTTAGTTATTAAAATTTTGCCAAGAGTTAAATTTTTTGCCTGCAAGAATATTTCTGTTGATTTCAAAACCTTTCTTTTAATATTAAGGATTTATTCTTCCCAAGTGGATCCTTCCAAACATACTGAACTTCTAGGCCATCTTATTAAAACAAATTCCTAATCAGTAGGATTATTTATTAAATTATTTCACCCTGAGCTATATTCATTAAAATGACTTGTTTTAAGTTTTGGAGCTCTTTTTTGAACTACAACCATTTGATAAATTTAACTAAAAATTCCACCAAAATTTGGAGATGTCCTGTGATGCCTCTAAATCACTTTTGTGCATTAATATATTTATTTCATTGCATATTTTGAGTATTACACATGTTTTTCTTCTCGGGTCCAGTAGGCATTTTTGCACTGCAACCCTTTTAAATATTTGTTTCTAGCTTCCACCAAAATTATGGGATGTCAGTGGGAGCATATGATTCCATTATATGCAAAAATCCAGGGATGTTCTTTGAAATTTCTGAGTGAATCAACCTCATCTCCATCCTGGTCCAACATGATGGTTTGTGCAGCAACCATATTATTGTTTGCCCTTTGGCCCTTGATTCTTTATCCTACTTGTAGTCCTCCATGCTAAACCCCTAAGTCCAGGAGCATGCACTCTTTTGATCATTTTTAGTTCATGAAATAATGCCATTCACATCCTGTCCAGATTTGAAGTTCTGCAAAACTTGCACTAGCAAGTTTGTGCTTTTCACCAACTAACCTCACCACCCTCTTATGCATCCAAGGAGACACTGATCTGGAAGATTTGGCCCCTCCAAGAAAAGCCTAGGTGCCTTTGGCATTTTGACAAACACCTGGAGTGCATGGACTGATTTGGCATGATCTCAAGTATACATTATGAACTTGGCCACCTGACCAAACCACCTTGTCCCTGGAGTTTCCCTCTATCTCTAACCTAGTTCTGTTACTTGCCAACCTCACCTGTGACCTGTAGCATGCCACGGCATTGTGTCGAACACCTTCCGTGCATGCACTGGACGCGCCCAGAGCGCGCGTATTGCACGAGCGGCGCTCGAGCCGCCGCGTCACGCCCCGCACTCACCCCAGCCCGTGACCGACCGTAGCCGGCACGCCGTGTCCCCTTGCGCGCTACATGCTCCCCCTCACCGCAACGCGCCAAGCACAGCCTCGCCGCGTCCCCGGCAAGCCAAGGACTAGCCGCCACGGCCGCCCGACAGCCCTGCCCAGGTCGGCGCCGCCTGAGCCTTCCCCACTCGCCACCTGCCCCCTGGAGCTTCGCAAGCTTATCCGCAGCTTCGTCTCCTAGCGCGCGCCGCCGCCACGTCGCCATTGCTACAGAAAGACGGTTCGCTGTCGTCCTTATCGCCGACCACCTTGGAACCGACCTCCACCGCGTATATAAGGGCCCCGGAGCTCAATCGAATCCTCGAGCAACCTCATATGATCCTCCTAGTGTTGCCTTGGCCAGCAGTCGAGCAGGGGAAGGCCTTCTTCCCCGAGTCCGGCCGGTTCGGTCGCCGCCAAGCCCCGGCCGATTCCATCACCACCAGTGCCTCTACCTCTCCATTCTCTCCACCAAGAACTCTCCCTTCCTCTCGCGAACACAACCCCTCGCTCAATTTTGGTCGGAGACCACCGCAGCCCAAAAATCACTTTGTTCCTGAAGCCCCCTCCGCCACGGAGCTCGCCGCCGGCGACTCCCTCCACCTCCGGCGACCCTGCGACCACCGGAAGGACCGCCTAGGAGTGGCAGATCCTTTCCTGCTCTTAGATGCCCGCGAAAAGACGTCGTTCGCCAGCGACGATCGCCGGACACCCCGCCTCGGCTCGGGTAGAGAAGAGGAGGGAGTAGGGACTGGTCAAACCTGACCAGTGGGCCCCCTAGCCCACTGTCAGAGACCCAGCCCCGCCTCCACGCTTTTATGTGGAAGCGTAAAGACCCCGAGTACGTCTCCCCGTTTTGAAGGCGTATTCTTCCCGAAGCATTTTCTTTTCTGTTTATTATTAAAAACAGATTTTGACCAAATCTTTGACTGGCTTTATCTTTTTAAATATAGCTCCAAATGAATTAATTCTTTTTCCTACCTCTCTCAAATTTGATCTAGTTTATTTTAAGATTTAATTGAAAAAATTTCCAAACAACTTTTTGTGCTGTTTTTATTTTTGTGTGTTAATTCATTTATATTTCTAAAATAGGATTTTTGAAGAGAGGAGAAGTATTTCAAGAGTTTGAAATGCACCCTGCCTTCCCATGACCTGAAGGCAAGCATTCTGAACCCCGGCATAATACTTTTCTGTGTTCATTGACACGTTTATAACACTACCTCATTTTTGGAGAAATTGTTATTTCATGTCAGATGATCATGTGCATGGATGCATATTTGTGATTTCCATGCTGTTGGAAATGATCACACTTGTGATGATAATCATCCTCATGTGCCTTGCATGCATATCGGCAGGAACCCGGGAAAACCTCTACCTTGGGTAGGCATGAGTTTGTCGCCGGTCTCCGTCGGGACAGTTATGTCTGGTATGGCATGGTAAGGTAATATGAGCGGTGACTCTGTTGGTTGAAATATATTCGTTATGCTAATCATGCAGGGAATACTTAAACCTCCTGAGTCGACCATAGATCGAGTCTTGTTCCAGTAACCCCCATACTTGTTTCGTACTACCACTCGTCTCTACAACAAGTAGAGTACGGTTCAGTAAGTTGTCAACCTCTTCCTAGCACACACCGTACAGAGAGGCCAGGGTGGAAGATACCGGTTGTAGCTGGTAGGCAGGCCACCTGGTCCGGGGGCATGGGTGTTTCCGGTTGAGACCGAGAGGGGAGGCCACCCCTTAGAGCGCGCAATATAAATTTGATCCCATGCTACGCGAGGTTGTAGCCTCCCCACTTAAAGTTTGCTTGACAGGTGTCTTGGGTGATTCCAGACACGTGTGAGTTAAGCTGGTGTGTGCAAGTTAGGTGTGTTTTCAACAAAAAGACCGTAGACGGAATTAGTCCCGATGGACTAAAGAAATCCGTTACTCGTGGGTAAAGAGTACACCCTCTGCAGAGATTAAACCTATTCGAATAGCCGTGTCCTTGGTTAAGGATTACAGTCTGGGATGGGTCGAGTGTCGGTTTAGTGTCGGTCTTCGGAGGTGAACTGTTAAACCAGAACTGGAATCACAACTTGTGACTTGTGATAATTATGGTTATTATTTTGTTGTGGACTAACCCATGATATTATTGGTATTATCGAATATCCCTGGGACGGTTCTACCTCCTGGATATTCACTATGATTGTTATTCTTTTAAAGCCCTTTATGTGGTGTCGCTCAGACGCCCGACTGTGGCATTTCTTTTAAAGCCCTGTCTGTGATGTCGCTCAGACGCCCGACTGTGGCATTTCTTTTAAAGCCCTGTCTGTGATGTCGCTCAGATGTCCGACTGTGGCATTACTTTTAAAGCCCTTTATGTGGTGTCGCTCAGACGCCCGACAGTGGCATTTCTTTTAAAGCCCTTTATGTGGTGTCGCTCAGACGCCCGACTGTGGCATTTCTTTTAAAGTCCTTTATGTGGTGTCGCTCAGACGCCCGACTGTGGCATTTCTTTTAAAGTCCTTTATGTGGTGTCGCTCAGACGCCCGACTGTGGCATTTCTTTTAAAGCCCTTTATGTGGTGTCGCTCAGACGCCCGACTGTGACATTTCTTTTAAAGCTCTTTATGTGGTGTCGCTCAGACGCCCAACCGTGGGAAATGGAGTTCCATGGATACTGATGTTTCACGACCCGCTTCCGCCATCAACCGATAGAAACCATTTGTTGTACCCACATACCAGAATGGTCTTGTACTACATATTTTATGTTTTGCTTGGAATTTCTGTATCAAGTTCTTGCCTCATCAGCTAACAGTTATCCTGGGGCTGATGAGTACAAGGGCCATTTTCTGGGAATTAATACCCGGAAAACCAGTCGCCACAGACTTGGTATCAGAGCCAGGCTGACCATTGGCTAATCCTATCTTAGCCAGGTCAGAAAACTTAGGCAAACCAACCCACCAGACCTTAACCAAACCCCAGCCGAGCTTCTCATGCAAGATAGCCACACAGTGACCCCGACACTTTTGGCAGTCGGTGCCCAACCTATCAACCTAGCCTGTCGATCACGCGCTAGTGACCAGCGCCCAAGATGTCTACTTCGCAAGCGTGCGAAGGAAGACTCCGTCCCCTATTTCTATAAAAAGGGCACGCTAGCCCCAACCCAGCACAGCCTCTAACCCAAGCCGAGCCATAATGCCAGGCCCCGTAGTGCATAACGAGACCACAGCCACCAACCTTGGAGGTTTTGTGACCATACTCGCAAACCTCACCCGTCGTGCCTATGCGTTAGAAGAGCCCCCAGAATATGTGGTGTACCAAGGGACCATGAGCGGTGAGAGCCGTCAATTTTGGGCCACTGTGCACATCTACGGTAGGGGTCTATCTCCAGAACGCCGCTACAGGTTCACCGGAAGAACAACTTCCTTCGAGCCACAAGCCATCCAGCTAGCTGCTCGAGAGGCTATAGTTCAACTTCGGCAGTTGTCGCCCAGAGTTAACTGTCGCTCGTTCTACTACTACCCCAGGCGTGAAGGGTATGGTAGACCACCCCAAGTTGCCAACGGAGATCACGAGATGGATCCCGCATTATTGCACCTAGTGCGCTATGTAAGGGCACTAGAGGCACTGTTCGACCAGATCACCATTGATCTGATCGCAGCTCGAGGAGAGCTCGTTCGTCGAGCCCCAACAAGAAGAGAAGACGAGCCCGATGCCGACAACCCAGTCGTGTTGTTCGGACACCCGATCGAGACCCTAAGATCAGCTCCAGCCATCATCCAAGATACTGTGATGACCCCAGAAGTGCTTCGTCGCCTTTTGGGAACACACTCCAACGGGATTGTGGCCAACAATCCCCGCGATGGTCATCATCGCTACCCCGACCCTGCAGTTCCTCCGCCATCTCCGACTAATCCCGGCAGTGAGACCCGTGGAGAAGCCTCGACATCCACCAGGCACGCCCGTTTAGACGTAAACGAGGTAGACTAAGCCATACGAGTAGTACCGAGTTTCAGTGTGCCCTCGCTTTGTAATCGTGCAACCTTGTATGTAAACGCAGCCTGTCGTTATGCCTCTGTTTTAATAGTAGCCTTGCGTATTTTGTCAGCGCATAGTTGCATATTTTCCGAGCACATCTACCAAAACCAACCTCGACGACAACCACAGTAACACGTCTCTTTATGAGATATGTGTATCTCTAACACTGACCCGACCGTTGGAGCTAAGCTGGTAAATTTATTACCTTTCACCATGGTGAAATGACCCAGCTCCTTTGCTATATAAAGGCCACCTTGTGATCTTACCCGGCACCCCACACCTTGTGCATCACCCTCACAACCTTTTTCCCGTCATGCCGAGCCCCAGTATTCATCTGAGAACCCCAGATGCAACCCCAGGTAGCTTTGTCAAGATATTGTGGGACTTTACCCGCAGTACTATGGGTTCCACCCAGCCACCCCAGTACGAGCTGTTCAAATCGAGAATCGCCCCTTCCACCTCGGAATATTGGGCAGCAGTACACATTCCTCCCATAGACCCCAACCAAGATCCAACGGAAGTTTCCTTCGTGGGGAAATCTATGCCGACCCTACACTTGGCCATAGAAGCTGCTGCGAATGAAGTGATTGCTCGTCTTCGATCTGCAGTACCCTATGCCCGCGAACGAGGATATTACTACTTTCCGAGCCATGCAGCACCCGGGGGAGTAACGACTTTTCCCGGTGGACAGATTGAGAGAGACCCAGTACTGGCCAACCTTATCCAGTACATCATCGCTCAAGAGCATTTGAACCAGCGAGTGATGGATTATCTCCAGAATCTCACTGATCTGAACCCTCATATTGCCATCGGCAGACCATTGAGACCCGACCCGGAGAGACGCATACATCGACTGGTCAATCCACTTCCTCCGATAGAAGAGGAGTGTATCCCTTTACCAGAGACATTTTATCGGGACCCCGTCCAGCTGCCGTTTTCATTTTAAACGTCACTGCTGTGTTTGTTATTTCAGCATTTATTGTTACGTTGTAACTTGTGCATGGTACCTCAAATTTCTATGATGAGTCGTGTATTTAGTTTCTACTAGTATGAGTAGTTTTCTTCATGATTAACTTGTGTAACCGCGAAAAATCCTAGAATGAGATTTCTTTTCCCTGAGTTGCTGCAACGTTTATTCCCTCACTGCTTGGATTATTTTTATTCACGCAGCACCACGGCAGCAGACTCACAACCACTCGGACACATATGGAGCATTTGTTTTTCACAACGGCTCTTAGCAAATCTCGAGGACGAGATTTTTCTTAAGGGGGGTAGTAATTGTAACACCCCCAAAGTTTAACCAGGTTTTAGTTATTAAAATTTTGCCAAGAGTTAAATTTTTTGCCTGCAAGAATATTTCTGTTGATTTCAAAACCTTTCTTTTAATATTAAGGATTTATTTTTCCCAAGTGGATCCTTCCAAACATATTGAACTTCTAGGCCATCTCATTAAAACAAATTCCTAATCAGTAGGATTATTTATTAAATTATTTCACCCTGAGCTATATTCATTAAAATGACTTGTTTTAAGTTTTGGAGCTCTTTTTTGAACTACAACCATTTGATAAATTTAACTAAAAATTCCACCAAAATTTGGAGATGTCCTGTGATGCCTCTAAATCACTTTTGTGCATTAATATATTTATTTCATTGCATATTTTGAGTATTACACATGTTTTTCTTCTCGGGTCCAGTAGGCATTTTTGCACTTCAACCCTTTTAAATATTTCTTTCTAGCTTCCACCAAAATTATGGGATGTCAGTGGGAGCATATGATTCCATTATATGTAAAAATCCATGGATGTTCTTTGAAATTTTTGAGTGAATCAACCTCATCTCCATCCTGGTCCAACATGATGGTTTGTGCAGCAACCATATTATTGCTTGCTCTTTGGCCCTTGATTCTTTCTCCTACTTGTATTCCTCCATGCTAAACCCCTAAGTCTAGGAGCATGCACTCTTTTGATCATTTTTAGTGCATGAAATAATGCCATTCACATCCTGTCCAGATTTGAAGTTCTGCAAAACTTGCACTAGCAAGTTTGTGCTTTTCACCAACTAACCTCACCACCCTCTTGTGCATCCAAGGAGACACTGATCTAGAAGATTTGGCCCCTCCAAGAATAGCCTAGGTGCCTTTGGCATTTTGACAAACACCTGGAGTGCATGGACTGATTTGGCATGATCTCAAGTATACATTATGAACTTGGCCACCTGACCAAACCACCTTGTCCCTGGAGTTTCCCTCTATCTCTAACCTAGTTCTGTTACTTGCCAACCTCACCTGTGACCTGTAGCATGCCACGGCATTGTGTCGAACACCTTCTGTGCGTGCACTGGACGCGCCCAGAGCGCGCGTATTGCACGAGCGGCGCCCGAGCCGCCGCGTCACGCCCCGCACTCACCCCGGCCCGTGACCGACCGCAGCCGGCACGCTGTGTCCCCTTGCGCGCTACATGCTCCCCCTCACCGCAACGCGCCAAGCACAGCCTCGCCACGTCCCCGGCAAGCCAAGGACTAGCCGCCACGGCCGCCCGACAGCCCTGCCCAGGTCGGCGCCGCCCGAGCCTTCCCCGCTCGCCACCTGCCCCCTGGAGCTTCGCAAGCTTATCCGCAGCTTCGTCTCCTAGCGCGCGCCGCCGCCACATCGCCATTGCTACAGAAAGACGGTTCGCCGTCGTCCTTATCGCTGGCCACCTCGGAACCGACCTCCACCGCGTATATAAGGGCCCCGGAGCTCAATCGAATCCTCGAGCAACCTCATATGATCCTCCTAGTGTTGCCTTGGCCAGCAGTCGAGCAGGGGAAGGCCTTCTTCCCCGAGTCCGGCCGGTTCGGTCGCCGCCAAGCCCCGGCCGATTCCATCGCCACCAGTGCCTCTACCTCTCCATTCTCTCCACCCAGAACTCTCCCTTCCTCTCGCGAACACAACCCCTCGCTCAATTTTGGTCGGAGACCACCGCAGCCCAAAAATCACTTTGTTCCCGAAGCCCCCTCCGCCGCGGAACTCGCGGCCGGCGACTCCCTCCACCTCCGGCGACCCTGCGACCACCAGAAGGACCACCTAGGAGTGGCAGATCCTTTCCTGCTCTTAGATGCCCGCGAAAAGACGCCGTTCGCCGGTGACGATCGCCGGACACCCCGCCTCGGCTCGGGCAGAGAAGAGGAGGGAGTAGGGACTGGTGAAACCTGACCAGTGGGCCCCCTGGACCCACTGTCAGAGACCCAGCCCCGCCTCCACGCTTTTAAGTGGAAGCGTAAAGACCCCGAGTACGTCTCCCCGTTTTGAAGGGGTATTCTGCCCGAAGCATTTTCTTTTCTGTTTATTATTAAAAACAGATTTTGACCAAATCTTTGACTGGCTTTATCTTTTTAAATATAGCTCCAAATGAATTAATTCTTTTTCCTACCTCTCTCAAATTTGATCTAGTTTATTTTAAGATTTAATTGAAAAAAATTCCAAACAACTTTTTGTGCTGTTTTTATTTTTGTGTGTTAATTCATTTATATTTCTAAAATAGGATTTTTGAAGAGAGGAGAAGTATTTCAAGAGTTTGAAATGCACCCTGCCTTCCCATGACCTGAAGGCAAGCATTCTGAACCCCGGCATAATACTTCCGTGTGTTCGTTGACACATTTATAACACTACCCCATTTTTGGAGAAATTGTTATTTCATGTGAGATGATCATGTGCATGGATGCATATTTGTGATTTCCATGCTGTTGGAAATGATCACACTTGTGATGATAATCATCCTCATGTGCCTTGCATGCATACCGGCAGGAACCCGGGAAAACCTCTACCTTGGGTAGGCATGAGTTTGTCGCCGGTCTCTGTCGGGATGGTTATGTCTGGTATGGCATGGTAAGGTAATATGAACGGTGACTCTGTTGGTTGAAATATATTAGTTATGCTAATCATGCAGGGAATACTTAAACCTCCTGAGTCGACCATAGATCGAGTCTTGTTCTAGTAACCCCCATACTTGTTCGTACTACCACTCGTCTCTATAACAAGTAGAGTACGGTTCAGTAAGTTGTCAACCTCTTCCTAGCACACACCGTACAGAGAGGCCAGGGTGGAAGATACCGGTTGTAGCTGGTAGGTAGGCCACCTGGTCCGGGGGCATGGGTGTTTCCAGTTGAGACCGAGAGGGGAGGCCACCCCTTAGAGCGCGCAATATAAATTTGATCCCATGCTACGCGAGGTTGTAGCCTCCCCACTTAAAGTTTGCTTGACAGGTGTCTTGGGTGATTCCAGACACGTGTGAGTTAAGCTGGTGTGTGCAAGTTAGGTGTGTTTTCAACAAAAAGACCGTAGACGGAATTAGTCCCGATGGACTAAAGAAATCCGTTACTCATGGGTAAAGAGTACACCCTCTGCAGAGATTAAACCTATTCGAATAGCCGTGTCCTTGGTTAAGGATTACAGTCTGGGATGGGTCGAGTGTCGGTCTTACTGTCGGTCTTCGGAGGTGAACTGTTAAACCAGAACTGGAATCACAACTTGTGACTTGTGATAATTATGGTTATCATTTTGTTGTGGACTAACCCATGATATTATTGGTATTATCGAATATCCCTGGGACGGTTCTACCTCCTGGATATTCACTATGATTGTTATTCTTTTAAAGCCCTTTATGTGGTGTCGCTCAGACGCCCGACTATGGCATTTCTTTTAAAGCCATGTCTGTGATGTCGCTCAGACGCCCGACTGTGGCATTTCTTTTAAAGCCCTGTCTGTGATGTCGCTCAGACGTCCGACTGTGGCATTTCTTTTAAAACCCTTTATGTGGTGTCGCTCAGACGCCCGACAGTGGCATTTCTTTTAAAGCCCTTTATGTGGTGTCGCTCAGACGCCCGACTGTGGCATTTCTTTTAAAGTCCTTTATGTGGTGTGGCTCAGACGCCCGACTGTGACATTTCTTTTAAAGCCCTTTATGTGGTGTCGCTCAGACGCCCGACTGTGGCATTTCTTTTAAAGCCCTTTATGTGGTGTCGCTCAGACGCCCGACTGTGGCATTTCTTTTAAAGCCCTTTATGTGGTGTCGCTCAGACGCCCGACTGTGGCATTTCTTTTAAAGCCCTTTATGTGGTGTCGCTCAGACGCCCGACTGTAGCATTTCTTTTAGAGCCCTTTATGTGGTGTCGCTCAGACGCCCGACTGTAGCATTCTTTAAGCCTTATGTGGTCGCCAGACGCCCGACTGTGGCATTCTTTAAAGCCCTTTATGTGGTGTCGCTCAGACGCCCGACTGTGGCATTTCTTTTAAAGCCCTTTATGTGGTGTCGCTCAGACGCCCGACTGTGACATTTCTTTTAAAGCCCTTTATGTGGTGTCGCTCAGACGCCCGACTGTGGCATGCTTGTTATTTATTTCATTATAATTTCAATACTTCTATGATATTACATATTCATATATAATATGCTTACACGCATCAGAGTTATATTTATATTTTTGTGACTGACGTCATGAGTATAAAATATTTTCAGCACATCATTGCAATATTATCCCTGTGTTCATAATGTTTGCAAGTACATTCAAAGTACTCACTGGCTTGTCCCTGGCTATTGTCTTGGCCAGATTTCTTGCGCGGAGAGGAGCGACCGTGATGACAGCCCAGAACCTATGCAACGGTGATAGCAGCCTCGCGAAGATAGGAGTTAACCTGGTCAGCTGTTCCCGTGGGAAATGGAGTTTCATGGATACTGATGTTTCACAACCCGCTTCCGCCATCAACCGATAGAAACCATTTGTTGTACCCACAGACCAGAATGGTCTTGTACTACATATTTTATGTTTTGCTTGGAATTTCTGTATCAAGTTGGTGCCTCATCAGCTAACAGTTATCCTGGGGCTGATGAGTACAAGGGCCATTTTCTGGGAATTAATACCCGGAAAATCGGTCGCCACAGGTATATAAGCTCCCACTTCGAAATTTGGCAACCACTCTCTCCATTCTCTCGATAGCGCCAAATTGTGGACGCCGCCAGGCTGCTGCGCCATCGCCTGCCCTGATGCTGCCGCCTCCCCCGATGCTGCGCCCTGCCCCTCTGCCCCGACGCACGCCCTACCTCGACCTCGCCGTCACAGTAGTCGTCGCCTCGCCTCGCCGTCGCCGTCGACTCGCCTCGCTGCGCCGTTGCGCCTCGATCTCGCTGGGCCCCTCTCCTCGACCTTACCGTCGTAGTCGTCGCCGTCGTCGACTCGCCTCACCGTCGCCGTCGCCGTGAGACCGCCATGAGCCTCGATCTCTCCTCTCTCTCCCTCCCCGGCCGATCGAGCCCATCGTCCCCCACCTAGCTAGCCATGAACACACACACACATACACACACACACACACACACACACACATTTACTAAATATATATAAGTTAGATGAATTTATATGTGATGGTTCCTTCTCTTTGGGTGTCCACCGCCCGCGCCTCAGGAACCGCGAGTGAACTAGATTATTCGATAGTATCTGATCTGTATTAGCTAGTGATATTATATGATAATATTCGAGATGTATTCGAGACTATATTCAAGATTTATTCGAGACTATATTCGAGATGTATTCGAGATTATATTCGAGAATATTTGATGATGCATATTATCTGGATTATTCGAGATGTATTATAGTGATATTATTCGAGATGCATATTATCTACTATGGTTCCATTTTTTTATTGTTGATCAATGCATTCTAATTTGAATACTAAATTGTTTTATCTTTCTTCTCGATTAGTTAAGCTATGGACGGTAGCAGCAGAGACGACTATGATCAACAAGAGCTCATCTTCGACATCATACGCGACTCCCCGATCCTAGAAAATGAACCTACATATGACGGATCACAATATCTGAACGATTCCGGAGAGGGAATATTTGAGGATGAACAAAGATATGAAGGGCACACAAATAATTATATATATATGGCCTCTGGTGATCAATTAATACATGTATTGTTAGTGCAATTAATACATATATAAGGCCTCTAGTGATCAATTAACACCAAATCTTTCTTCTTTTAACCCTCCGGATCGAGCAAGTCTTCTACAACAATGGAAGTACGAGGCCCGGCCAAAGAGTTGCTACCTAGCATAAAGTACAACATCAATGAGATCAAACCAACTGGCGAACCACTTGCTCCTAAAAAGAATGTGGACAAATTTACTCGTCGGTGCGGATTTATTGTTAAGGACCAAATCCCGTTCTCCGTTCAAGAATGGAATAAGCCAAAGGGAGATCGAGGAATTAGTTTTGTCAATGATAGAGCAAAAGTTCTGCTTTGGGAAACGCTCATGTCACATTTCACCCTACCAGAGCATTTCACAGATGCAGAATGGCAGAAAGTCAAGAAGAGCGCTCTTCAGAAGATGGCCACAACATTCTACAACCATAAGAAAAGATTATGGGCCAACTACGAAGCAAAAGGAAAGTAGACTCCAGAATTCACTGGAGCACTGGAGAAGGCAAAAGATCACTGGGACTCTTGTGAAGTTCAAGGAATTGGAAGCAACTAAGGAACACTCGAGGAAAAACAAAATTAATGTTGCGAAAAAAGCACCACCATAAGCTAGGGCCAGGTGGCTACCAGATCGGCCAGCCTAAGTAGGATGCATCTGAGCAAGAGATGATTGCTGCAGGGGTCACTCCAAAAACATTGGGTTGGCCCGACAGGTGCAGGACTTGGTTTTATGCACATGGGGGAAAGTTGTACCCACAGACAGGGGAGATTATGGAGCAGGCAAGTCTTAAAGAAGCCTCCGACACTTTGATTGAAGCAATAGAAGAGGCTCAAACGGGGGCGTTCGAGCCTGAGAGAGAGAACAACGAGCTTATGTGCGCCCTGAAGAATCCTGAACACCTGGGACGAACACGAGGCAAAGGTGTTGTTCCATGGTATGAGGGTTTTGCGGAGTGGAACACCACTTAGAGAAGTCGTGCGAGAAAGAAGAAGCAGGAGGAGGAGCAGAAGAAACGGCAAGCAGACCGCCTTCTACAGGTAGAATCAAATCACGCGGAGTTCGCACTCACTTTCAGGCAGCAGCAGGAGCAGATCGACACACTTAGCCAGGAAAGGGCGTCTCAGCGGCAGCAGCAAGCAGATCTAGCATTGAATAGCACCGTCCCATCTATGCCGAAAAGAAGCATGGGTTCCACCCCGGCTGATGATGCACTATTGGCTAGATACCCCGTGGATGATGTCAAAAATGCGACACCTTGTGAGCTACACGTGAAACTAAAGAACATATCCATGAAGGTGGCGAACGACTATGCTTTACCAAATCCCCCTGAAGAAACCTTCCATGGAAACTAAAGAACATATCCATGAAGGTGGCCAACGGCTATGCTTTACCAAATCCCCCTCAAGCAACCTTCCATGGCAATCCGATTCCAGCTGGCTATGCTCGTGTCGGGGTGGATGAAGTGATGTCGGGATATAACGAGCTAGAGCTTGACATTCCTGGAGGTGATAACGAGCGCACACTAGGAGACGCCATACATCGTATCATTCTATGGAGAAAGGGTTGCATCATCTTTCCCAGGCCACCGACTCCTCCAAGTTTGCCGCGTCAGCCGACTCCTCCTCCAAGTCCGCCGTGTCAGTCGACTACAACCTACCCCGAGACGGAGCGCGATGCTAGTCCGCCACCGCGTTAGCTGACTCCACCCCCCCCCCCCCCCCGAGACGAAGCCCATCAGTGTGAGTCCGCCATATCGATCTCGGGCGCGTCAGCCTTCTCCAAAGCGTAAGAAAGCACCAAGCAAGAAACCCTCTCCTCCTGCCAAAAAGAAGTTGGCTTACGACATGACCATCGAGGAAAACAACGCTGAAGTGGATGCCCAAGTGAAGGCCTTTTTTGCGAAGAAACCGCCCCCGCCGCTAAACGAGAAAATACCCGAAGAAGTCATACAACACTTTGTGGATATGGATCGACGGCTGTGAAGAGAATGGACTTAGACTATGAGCGCTCTATTAAGAAGTCATATCATGCACAAAAAGACAAGGAGTCGAGCTCGAGACAAGCAGGTAGTAAAAAAAGTGAGAAAACTGTTCAGTTGGGAGAACAGGCAGTGCAATCGACCTCCCCGCTCACTGTACAATCACATGTGAGTACCGCCAATTAGCCGACGGTAATAACCGACACTCATAGAGAGATGGCTAGAGAGGCCGGTGTCACTGTTGAACAACTCGTAGGTATTGAGTCACGCCCAAGCTTCGAGCGGAGGAACTAGCATGGAAATATGTCCGCGGGAACCCTCTGGTCAGGCCTGAGGAGGTCCCGCTTCTACCAACGAAAATGCGCACATTGCATGACTGGTACCTGAAAGAAGTAAATAACGGGCGAGAGAGCCTCATGGTGAAAGTCAAGGCAGAGCATTACTTCCATGAAAAAGATGTGTGGGTTGACTTTCCAGAAATGTTTCAGTTATTCAATCAAGACGCACTCGACAAATCTCTCGTCAGTTGCTATTCTCTGTAAGTGATTTCTTTCTGTAATTTAAGTCTCTATCTGTGCTCGTTCGTTGCCTATAATTATCCTCACTATATTATTTTCGATGGTATTATGCAGAATAAAGATATATGAAATGAAAAGAGACCGAGTCTATGGCATTGGGTTCATTGACCTAAATACCGTTTATGAAGGGTGTATGGAAAATCAGCCCAACATGCATGCACAGAGAAAAGCTTACTACAAATTTTGAAGAAGCTAAATACCCAACCTGAAATAGTACTTCCTTGAACTTCGGGTGAGTGTTACTGTCTTGTACACTATAAATTCTATTTTGCTTACTATAATTAAGTTAATAAGTGTAGTTGATGAGTTATGCATCGCTTATACAAACGTGCGCGCATGTAGTTTTCACTGGATCCTGCTAGTTATTGAAGTTGACGAGGGAAAAGTTCAAGTACTGAACTCACTATCTATAGATCCTAAAGAATACCACAACGTGAGGTTGATGTTCGACGTGTAATTTCAATCATTATCACACTATGTCGGCCTCTTTAGTTTATTTTCTGATATCAACTAATTAATAACTCTTTTATTCATTTTCTTTTCCGGGAAGGGTTTGGGAAAAGTTCATCAAAGAGGTTCCCGAACCACCATGACAACCAAAACTGAAAGGGTGGCAACCAAAATAGTAGTAGCTACGTCCGCACATCTCTTTAATTCTAGTTTTAATACCATTATCATGCTTGATTAATTATTATCTGATTGAATTATATTCTCGTAAAGTGCATGAGGCAGGTGTCGGGGAATAATTTATGTGTATACTATGTTTGCGAGAACATTCGCATTATGACGTCCGAAAGTAGCAAAGATAAAAAAATCTTTGGGTACATAATAAACACTATTCACAATTCTTTTTATTATGATCTAATATATAGACACACATACACAACCAATATACTCATATTGATCTCCTTCTTTAATAAAGTTGACAGGGATGCGGGATAAGCTCTTAGCAACAGACAACATATGAGCACTTCAAGAGGAAATGTCGGGATTTTTGCTTGAGCAGATCATAAATCCCAATAGAGAATACCATTTCACCTAATGCCTGCATGTAATGATGTGCAAATTGTAGGAGAAATTGTATATACCAAATTGTGTGTATGTGTGTGTGTGTGTGAGAGAGAGAGAGAGAAATTCTATGTTATATGTTTGGTTCTGCGAATTCTGTTATATATGTACGACGTGTATGGTCGTCGACGAGGACGACCTTGGGGGTAGCGTAAAATATGTTTGAAATGAAAAAAAATTAAATGGAAAACAAAAATTAAAAGAAAAAATAAATCATAAACCCTTAAATAAACCATAAACCCCTAAACCCCTAAACCTTTTAGTCCTGGTTGGTGTCACCAACCGGGACTAAAGGACCCCTAGCCCCCGGCGCGGGCTTGTACCACGTGGTGAGCCTTTGGTCTCGGGTCGTGACGAACCGGAAGGCCCTCATGAAGCGGGACTAATGGCCAATTCTGCACTAGTGTTACTCTTCTCTTTGTCAATTGACCGTTTTTTTAATATGAATCTTCTAAGACGCCTTTTGGATTTGTAGGTCATTGGTTGAGCGAGAGGTAGCTTGGGGTAATTTCAACTAGCTTTCCTTCATTTTCCTCGGTTAAATACCACGTTGTTGTCTTTGTTATTGTAGGCCACATTGTAGCCTCCTTCAAAATAGTTGGCATCCCCACTGTAAGTCATAATGTCATATTCTTTAGAAGCCCCCGAAGAAGCTACATATATGTACTCTGCTGTTTCAAACTTTCAGTAGTATGGTGAGATTGGAATTGAGAAGATGCATGAAATATACTGGTTTTCATTTTGAAATGTGTCACTCAGATAAATATCGCACACATGTTTTCATTTTATTATATCTCTCTAAATTATTGTTGAGTTCCGCTGCAACACGTGGGTATCTTCTAGTAATACTGGTTTAGAAACTCTTGCGGAGCAACATATTAATCAATTAATTAAGGTAATTACAGTTACATGATAGAAAGAGAAGAAGAACATAAATCCAAGGCTTTCTAAAAAACCGGAAGGAAACATGTTGGAAATAAGCCGACTTGCATAATTACAGTCGCCAACAGTAGTTCCCCGGAAGTTGGGATGGCGTATGCACACAGGGCATTCAGTTTCTAACTTAGCAATAATATTACATGCATATGCAGCATATACACCGAGCATATACTCCATATGACAATTAATATATGGTAAGTGCTTACTCTATATACGTACCCAACAAAGGTCAAAATCTAATTACTTGATCAGTAGATTAATTAATTGGTGTGACCTCGGCTGTGAGTACTCTTCTAGGCTCACTCCTGAGTATTCTTCTCGTTGTTCTCCGACGAGGAAATGCCGATGCCAACCTGCAGCCACGACAGCGACTCTCCGGCCACTTTCATGTCCTTGAGGTCGCTGACCTTGGCCCTCTTCGCACTGGTGCTGTCAGCCTCGTCCTCCGTGGCCGTGCCGCCTCCGGCAGCCGCGTCATTGCGGCTGCTCGTCCCGGTCTTGTTCACGTGGCTGGCGTTGCTGTGCCTCGTCCAGGACTGCACATACATGGACGCCGGCGCGTTGAGGCAGAGCGGGATATCGTTGAGCTCGGCGGCCTGTCTGGTGGCGATCGCCTCAGCCGACGGATTTGTTGGCACGTTGAGGTCAAGGATTCGCTGGTCGGCCGTGTCGAACATCGGGCGGCCGAGGGTGAGATGGTGGCACATGGCCGCCATGAGGTGATCGGGAACGACGGGCTGGAGCTTGGCGGGGTCCGTCGCGCTGGAGGTGAGCCAGTGGCACCGCTTGTGGCCCCCGAGCGCTTGCCCCGACGTGAACACGCGGTGGCAGATGGAGCATTCGTGCACCTTCCCCTTCTTCTTGAACGGAGAGAAGGCGGCTGGTGCCGGCGCTGCATCAGCGATCGGCATGATGGCCATTTCCGTCGCTGCTGTGGGCACACCGACCTCGCCGGCGCCAACACTCGTCGCCTTGCCGCTGGCATTGGCATCGAGGTTACCCGTCCTTCCTTCTGCAGTGCTGGTATCTCCTACAACCTCAGGGATGGCCTTGGTGTTGTCGTGTAGAGCAGCCGATGCCATAGTCTGTTGGTGGGTAGTCTCATTGCGGCTGCTTTCAAGCTTGGCGGCGAAGCACCCTTTAACTTTCTTGTGGCTGGCACGGTGCCCACCGAGAGCCTGGTGTGAGGTGAACACCTTCTTGCACGCCTTGCATTCAAACAAGCCCCGTGGGACGGTTGGCACGTGTTGCGCCACTACTACCTGAGGCGCAGAAAACTTGAACTGCGCTGTCATGGGAGGAATGATCGAGAGCGGTTGTGGCACCAAGAGCCTATTCCTTTCTTCGTCCTTGCTTGCTGATGCAGATGACTCTTGGTCGGCGTTCACATGGACTGCTGGTTGTGTGACACGAGACGATGAGAGCATGACGAGGCAATTGGCAAGGTCCTCCTCCTCGCTCGATGGGGCCGGTTGCTGGACTTCCGCTATGGCACCGCTTCCGACAACCATTACCTTGGCGCGGCGTGAGCGTTTCCCCTTGGACCATCCGGAGGCCAACGCCAGGTCCCCTTCCTCCTCCTCGACCTCCTCTATGCCTTCGTCGGTGTTATTATGCAATGGTGACGACGAACGAAGTGAGCCATCCAAATCATCATCCTCGTCAAAACTGCACCTTCCGTGGTCCAGCAACGACTTCCACGATGTGAACTCCTTCCCGCAATTCTCGCACACCCGACAGTTCCGTAGGCGTCCAGGGTTGGCGCGGAGCCCGTACATGCGTTTGGTCGTCGTCGGCGACGGGCTCCCCGCCTCGGACGATTCGCCGACACCACCGCCATCATCATCGAAGGCGTCCTCAGCGGCTAGCGCGTCGTCCGCGATCCCATGCGCCCTCATGTGCCCGCCGAGCGCCCGTCCGCACATGAACCCCTTCTTGCACACCTTGCAATGGTGCTTGTAGACCTGGGGCGCCGGCGGTGGGGGAGGAGGCGGGCGCGGTGGCGCCGGGATCAGCTGCATCTGCGCCACCGGCTGCTGGTTCTCCATGACCATGGCCATGATGGGTCGGCGTTCGTTCGGGCAGTGGCGCGCATTAGGAGGGGAGCTAGGACCGGATATTGGTGGCTCGTGGCCCGTATATATCTGCATGCCACTACTAAAGATAGTGGTGCAGTGAACTAGAATAGACATGGGATTGCTTTAGCTTGTACGGCTGCAATGGCTCCGTACCGACTTGCCCCTGCATGCGCGGGGAAGATTCGTTCTCGTGTGTACGATTGACGCGCGCGCCAAGAAAAAGTACTATAGCTTTTTTTTTTTTTGAGACAAAAAAAAAAGTACTATAGCTTGCATGCATCATCCACCCGCAAAAAAAGGAAAAAAAATGCATGCATCCGGGGCTGCGTTGGCCCATGGGCTAATCAACCAAGGTTTTTATTTTTTTAGTGGACTGGGCTCGGTTGAAAACCAAGTCATTTGAAGCCCAAACCTTCCCAAAAAAAATTGAAGCCCAAACCAACTAGCGATTGAATGAAGAGACTACAGCGGATCCAGATCGACCAGCCACCGGCGTAGCTCGACGGACCACCGCCACGCATCCCCCTCCTCTGCTCCGTTCGTGCTCCCTGCGCTGCGCACCGCCGCGGCCAGCGCACACTCAACCTCCTCCCCTCTCACGCTCCCCTCGACGGCTGGCGTACGCTGGGTTGAGTTACATCTCTCGTCTCTGGCTGTGGACGCTGCGCGAACCGCACTCGCCTCCCTCTCCGCCCCAGCGCTTGCCCCAATAAACGCACGCACCTGCCTCCGCCTCACTCCGTCCGCGACCTCGGCAGGCAACGCCGGCGGCCAGCGACGACGAACGACGAATCCCTAGCGCCCGCCCTCCGTCGTGGCCCTGCCTCCGTGCCCTCCTGCATCTGCACCACTCCGTCGCGACCCTGCGTGCGACGGTGAGCAGTCCCGCCGAGAGGACGACCTCCGCAGCGGCGCAAAGGTGAGTTTTTCTCCCCTATCACTCGGAATCACTTGTGTGGTATATTTTTCCCAGGCACTTCTCCAGTTTGGTAACCCTAGAACGGATGTCTCGGACTGAGGAGGAGTTTGTGAGATGTTAACATATTCTTGCTTCCTTTTGTGTATGCAAAGAAATGATTGTTGTTTCATTGCGCCAATCATTTGTGTCACTTCTTATTGAGTTTATTTGTGGGGAAATTCTGTCGAAATTTCTAGAAATCATGGCAGATTGGCCAAAATCGCCAAGTTAAGATTTTGGCCAATTTTTGGAACTGCCCACAAAACTTGATTTTTTTAACATAAAAGTAGCATGTTCTTCTGAGTTTATCGTGAGTGAATAAAGGAAGTTCGAGGTGTTACAAGAAAACAGTGTGTTGTTCCAATTTCAGCTCATTTTATGCCAGTGAAAGAAAATTTTCAATCTGAAGTTTTCGTCCATTCAAATTCAGATTCCGATCAAAATGTCACACTGCGCAGAAAAATCTGAAAAAGCTACTACATACATTCAAATATATATTCATGTGAGTGTGCTGTTCAAATTTCAGCCAATTTGGAGTTACGGTTGAAGAGAAACTAGCTCAGCCGTCACAATGAATGAGAGGAGAGAGAGGGAAGTGTCAACAAGGTCATTGGAGGTGTGAGATCAGATTACCGAGAAACCTGTTGAAACTGAAATAGGGCATTTTATCAAATGGGCAAAGTAAAGTGGGGTATTTCATCCATGTCAAAGTAAATAGGCCTTCTAGGCAAGTGGCAGAGTAAGGTGGGTCATTTTAGCAAATATCCAATACTTGTTCGCCCAGCACACTGTTTCTATTCAATAGGGAGCCGCTGCCGGGGCAGCACAGACCTGCTACACCAAGCATTGTTTTGGGTCCTCTCCCCCTAAAATTCTAGCTTTATAGGAGGAGCAACGGTCGCCCTTTTAAGTCGTGATTTGTCTCCCACAATCAACGTGGGACTAAACCCAACAGCAGCCGCTGCGCCAGATCTTGAATCCGCCACCTGTGAGGACCGTCGAGTGCCACCTCTCCGAATCAGCGGCTTCTGCATCAAAATCTTTTCTCCAGTGAGCTCCATGGCCGCCAGGCAGCCAACCGCAGGAGAAGGCTCCTCCTCAGCAATACGGAACACCTGTGGGTATGGTTTCAGATCCAGCAACGCCCACCTACATCGTCAGTTTATAATTAGCCGCCGAGCCCATCACGGGATCACCTCGTCTGCTTCCCTCCTTTGTCTTTGGTCCTACCAGATGTGATTGGTTGCTTGTTCGTGAATCACGAGGTGCTGGCTTTTTTGTATTTATTTCACAATTTGGTGAGTACTGGGTATTGAGCGACCTCAAATCTATGTGAAAGAAGATGAAGTATAAATTTCAAAGTTGAATGTGAGTATATGACAACCCAACATGATTTTGAATTGGGTTGTGGTTTCATTGCCTTGCAGAGATTTTGTTGGCAATCAAACAAAAAATGCATTTTCTTGGTCAACTTTTTATAGTTAACTCTGTTCCAAAGGTCAGGTCTGCATTTAATTGTCATTTTGTTGTAATGCTACTTCATTGGTTGTTATTTTTTTATTGGGGTAATATATTAATACCAAGTACACCCATGCACACAGCCAAATATTTAAAAAGAAAAAAGGACATAACCTCGCCGAAGAAATCAGCAGCTTGCAACAGCAGAGCATCGACATCAATCAACGCTTGATTGGTTGTTAAAGCCACAGAAAGTTCACAGCCAAATATTAAAAAAGAAAAAAGGACATAACCTCGCCGAAGAAATCAGCAGCTTGCAACAGCAGAGCATCGACATCAATCAACGCTTGATTGGTTGTTAAAGCCACAGAAAGTTCAATCTAGGATACTTGATGGGATTGATTTTTCAGAAGGTGCTACAAGCTGTTTGTAACCATATCCATCATTTTCTGAAAGTATAATCATTCATCTAACCGACATGCAAATGTTCACTTATGATCGTTTAGTTTAGTTTGTTAGATGTGTGTTTGACTCTGACCCCACCACCTTGGGGGTTTGGTTTAGATTTTATGGAGACAGATTTGATTTTGGATTGGGTAATGGCCCTTGTCCGTGTGCTGTTGAGTTGGACAACCTAAATTGGAATTCGATAACCATCTGTCTGGAGCTCCATTGCTCCAGCCACTAGGTACTGCAGCTAGAGCAGCAGTTTTTTCTTAAACATTCTAGTTCAGATTAGGTTTGTGCTACCCTTGGCTAAGCGTATGTTTGGACGGAGATCTCATGTTGAGGTGGTAAAATTGATGACCAGCAAGAAGTGAGCCCAGCCCAGTGTAATTCCTTAGTTAGATTTACTGCTGGTTTGTCAGTTTGTCCAATTGAATGTTTCTTCCTTGATTCCACTTTCATTGTAAGTCTCGTATTTAACAAGTTATTGCTTCATTAGTAGCAGCATGGTAAATCCGCTGAATTGATCTGTTCAGATAATAAAGATGGACGAGGTCACACAAGCCGTTGAAAACCTGAAAAGTGAATGGAGCCAAGCAGTTGCACAGCTTGAGGTGTGCATTGCTGCAATTGAATCCTGTGGGAAGATGGGGAAAGGGACAGAAGAAGCAATGTCTCTTCCTAGGTTGAACGGTTCTGCACAGGATGCACTGCAATTGCTGAATGCACTGCAATGCAGGCTTGATCTTCTGGCAGAGCAGCTACCCACTTTTGAAGAAGTTCAGTCTGGACAGGCAACCTTAGGGTCATGGAAGGAACAGTATCAGAGGTATTCTGTTCTTAGAGCTCATTTTATTTGCTCTGTTTCTTTAGTTTTTGTATACATCTGACCTTTTGTTTTCAGGCTGCGTGCGGCCCTGAGGAGTGCTAACTTACAAGCAAAAGTGAACATTGGAAAAGCTGCTCAAGAAGAGGTGTGTGATTTTTTTTTCAGAGTATGCTCCATTAGTTTGATATACTCCATCCATACAATAATATAAGACATTGTTGCAAGCTATGTTAGCTTGCAAAAACGTCTTATATTATGGGACGGAGAAGTACTTTATTACCTGAGCAATACTAGCTTGCCTGTAATTTAAGGTGCTCTCACATTCTAATTTTGCTCTCTCTAGAGGGAGCTTCTTCTGGGAGGTGGAGAAGAGTCCACTGTTCGGAGGCGTAATCTCCAGTAAGTTGATCAAATGAGGTCTTTGTATTGTTGGTATATTTTTGAAATATTTGAGACATTAGTTGTAGAATGTGTTTGTGATCTGTTCAGTTTCACGGGAATTTATTGCAAGTGTAGAATTCGTGAAGGCCTCCAAAGGTTGTGAATTTTCAGTTCTAACGGAACAGGTCTACTCTATTGAGAAAGTCTATTTAACTCCTTGAATTATGGAACTGGTTATTTAACCCTCACATATGGCCATTAGTGGTTTGGATTAGTGGTTCTGCTGACATGGAGGTGGTTTTGCCACACTGGCAACTTATATGATGGGATATTTGCCATGGTGACATCCAGTCAATAATCAGCAACAAATAAAAAAAATGTACCTCTTCTCTTCTTCTCCTTCATCCTGTTCTGTTCACTTGCCCGCCCCATCGCCAGCAGAACTCCCATGAATGTCATGCTCAGTTGAACTGCAGGGAGCAACTGTAACTACATGAGAAAACTCAAGATTTTGTAGGATTTATGCCGCCCCAAGCACATGTCTTGCCTAGAAGAATGCAGATATACTATTCCGTTTTATTGAGAATTTCTGTAATGGATGCCATATTTTTTGAAGGTGGATACGTCAGTTACCCATGATAAATGACGGAGAATCTGAAGTAACTGAATCCAAACAAGAATTATTGAAATAGGCACATGCTAAAAAAGAACATAAAATAGTAAAATACACAAATTTGCCAACGACTCCTGTGCTTGAGGAAGAGCTTGGCTGCTAAAGGGATCAACAAGCTTGTTCGCAAAATAGGCGCAGCCAGGCAGGTGTGGTTGGCTTCTACAGTGAGTGTTGCAAGGTTGGAAGTTGGAGTCATTGAGACAGTCGGTGTGCATAGGGTGCGACAGGCAGCTGGCATGTTGGGAATGTGTCACATAGCAGCAGCAGCCACTGCCGTGCATAGTTAATCAATCAATGATCTCACCTCTTTCTATGCAGACAGTGTGGTACTCACTGGGGATGCTTGGAGATTGGCAGTGGATGTGTGCAGTGATGGAGGGTTATGTCCCTATGGGTGACTGGCATGGTGATGTTCACCACCATATGGAGAGAACAGGGATAAAGATAACTTTCCTTAGTTGAACTATGAAATGTGGTCAAGAAATTAGAAATCGTTGTGTTGATGTAACTCATTTATATGACCTCGAAATGTTGCACCAATTAAAGAATCGCCTGCTATATTTGTTCTTTCATTCTGTAATTTCTGTTTATACAATGAACATGAACCTTCTAAATGATGTAGGACAAAGGCTGGGATGACATCCGCTGCAGAAAGTATTACTGAGAGCCTCCGTAGGTCTCGGCAGTTGATGGTTCAGGTTAGCACGCCTCCGTAGGAGTATCTCATATGCTAATGATTTTCTGGTCGTAAGTTCAGAAGTAATTTATTATAGATGTTTTGACAGGAAGTGGAAAGAAGTGCTAATACCTTGTCAACTTTTGGTAAGTTTTCCTGTGATTAAGCCTGTGCCTACGATGCTCGCTTGTAAGGTTCTGTACATTTAAGCGTGTGACGAACCTGATGATAATTACTCACTTATTCATCCCGAGAAAGGATCTTGGCTATGAACAAAAATGGATCACTAGCTTGTGCAGCAAATTGAATGAAACTTTCGTGCGAAGTAAACATTTCAGTCTGGTGTTCATTTACTGTTATGGAAAACTTGGAGTACTAAGGAACCATGGCACAGTCATGTGCTTCAAGTTTTCCATATGAATAACTACTCTTTTTCTGCCATTTTAATGCATTTCCAGACCTATCAAGGCCAAGTTGCTGGCTAATTTTAATTTCTTTTTATGCAGATGAATCGACAAGTGTTCTCCGAAAGGCTGAAGGTGAGTATCAAGGGCACCGCTCTTTGCTGATGCGCACCCGTGGTTTGCTCTCCATGATGCAACGACAAGATGTTCTCGATAGGTATGTAGCATCAATCTTTTGTAGAACTCAGAACCAGCCTTATTACCAATTGTTTACAATGTGGTCGTACCGTCTTCGTTCTGGCCTTTCAGTCGAACAAAAAGAAGTGGAACAAATGGGTTTAACTCCTGTCGTGCTAAGCATTTGGTTTCCGTCCGCAGGACAAGTTTCTGCTTTTGTAACAACAATACTGCCTGGACCATGCCAGTTTCTAACTATTATCTGTTCCAGGATCATCCTAACCATTGGGTTCCTCGTGTTCTCCTTGGCGGTTCTGTACGTTGTCTCAAGACGTATTGGCCTGTTGACACTGCAAAGGAAGCTGGCTGATGCTATCAGATCAGGCTCAGTATCAGCTGGAGACATCTTGGCTAAAGTACAGGAGGGACCTGCCCCAACAGATGGTCCTCCCATCTATGATGAACTGTGATTTTACTTCCACCCATTGTTTGTACATGAGCTTACAACCAGAAGCAAGCGTACCTTTCAGAGTTCTTATTTCTTAGTAGTACATGTTGCCTAAAGTAACTTTTGCCCAAAAGGGCTATACTGGTGCATTGACCTGCTGTTAGACTTGAGTTGAAGTCGGAGTATGCTTTATGTTGCTTCCATCAAGCCCCGAAACTCTGTACAGTTGTTATGCATTTTTTTTCTCTCTACATTATCTGGGACATATACTACATTACTCCCTCCAATCCATATTACTTGTTGCTGCTTATATTATGGGAGTATTACTATTATGGGAAAAGCAAAGTTCGTTCACATATATTATGAGTGTTTTTTTAGTACAGTACTAAAACCTATATTCAGGTCGATGAGGTGTACAACTATATTCTAAAATAGTAAGGGAAACGCTTAGCCTCACCCGGCTGATGGCTGATCGCTCGTCAACCGCCTCTGTGACTGCCCGATCTGATTTTTGATCGAGGGGCACACAACAATCCTACCACACAAATTGGTTTTGCAACATTGTCATCGTTGCAGGACACCCAAATGCAACCGTAGTCCCACTTAAATTACTTTAATGGGCTCCCATTGAACCGGAAATAAATTAAACGGGCTATCCCACTTATCCCATTGGGAACCCACCTCAGCTCACCAGCTCCTTCCGATAGGTTTCTCTGTAGACAGAGAGGTCAGAGGAGGCGCCGTGGCGTAGGCGCACCACCGTGGCCGCGTATCGATGCACGCCGCTGACGCACCCCCGCCTGTTCCATCTCGCACCTGGCCCCTTCCCCGCCTCGAAGCTTCTCCCTTCCCGGTCGCGGCCGCGGAAGCTACTCCTCGAAGCTTCCCTGCTCTGGATTGCACTTGCTAATCTTGGCCTCCTATCTTGGTGTCAGTCTGTCAGCATTGAACCTCTGCATCACAGCATGCTGCTTGCTCAACCAAAGGCAGTCCAGGGGGTGAAACGCATTGTATCATTACTCCGGGCTCCGGCGACAGCTCACATGAGGCCTTCCAATGGTCTTCCTCGGCTGGATTACAAATCTGGAGACAGAGTTGTTCCTAGGCAGAAAACTCAAGCCTTGTGCATACTGAATATCCAAGAGTAGTCTTCTGTGAAAATTTTCTGAATTAATGTAATGGCTTAGACTCTTAAGAAAGTGAAGTGATGTAGAGTTGAGATTTCCAATGTAGTGACTTAGACTCTGAAAGTCTGAATTAATGGTCAATTTTTTTGTGATTTTTTGTTCATGTTAGTCGTTGATTTGTTTCTTCATAAATCATGTGTTTGACACTTGGATGTTCATTGCTGGAAGATGGTTAGCCTAACTTCAGTTGCTCTGTTTGCTAGAATAGGCATGATTAGCTGGGACTGTACGGAACACATGGATTGCTCTATTTCTTATTTGTGCTAGAATAGGCATGCTCCCTCTCGAGAACGGCGATAGCGCTCCCGAGCTCGTGTGCTCTCGCTAAGTGGACCAATGGTACAACGTGCACATGGGGCCGACATTAATACGTGGCGGGCTTAGAAGTGTAGATAATGGTTGATATACGGCCCTTGGCCCGTATTGCAGGGTTACGGCGTCAGGCCTTGCCGTCACGGGAACTGACGAGCCGTTTCGTTGGGACCACACACACCAGCAAGACGCATGCGCGGGCGCATCGCCGGCGCCGACCGGCGAGGCTGCCTCAACCGTGCAGAAGCGGAAGCGGGTGGAGGAGGAGTACGCGACAACCGACGTGCTGGGCCTCGGCCGACCAAGCGGCTAGTGTTGGGGTTCAAGCGCCGCCTTCAGGACAACCTCGGCGCGCAGATGAAGCACCCCGACGAGGACGACCCGCCATGTTTGCCGACTTAGAGCTCGCTCTCCACGCCGAGACGTATAGACTTCGTCTCTTCGCGACACGCCCGAGATCTTCCCCGATCTCATCCTGCTCTGCTCGCATCGTCCCTCTCCAGTGGCGTCATCCCGCCGCCTCCCAGCAGGCTTCCAAGCGGTGACGGGTGTGGAGCTCCATGGAATAATCTAAGGCGGCAGATGAGGTACTTCCTCTCCTCATCTTTCTCTCACCATTTCCTTAGTGTCGACTGCAATGTGAAGCGAAGTAGTACTGTCAAAATGTGAGCATACTCTTGTTTTTCTCTATTTAGGTTCAGTCCAGTTCAGTTAGGTTCAGGTTCACCTTACTGGCATGACAACATGGGGCTCTGAAGATGGCATCTGAAGCATAGTAGTAATGTGTACGCTATCGATTTGTAACGTTGGCCATTTCTTGAAAACGTCTTGTAGTGGTCAATGGCATTCGTGAGCGAAAGTGTTTTCCTCTTGAACATGGCAAATTTGAAAGAAATTTCTATTGGTCACACAACAAATTCAGAAATTTATGTTCCCCAACACATGGCAGATTTTAGGAAGAAATGTAATCATCACATGACGATTTATGAATTCTG
Source organism: Triticum aestivum (assembly GCF_018294505.1). Classification (NCBI taxonomy): domain Eukaryota; kingdom Viridiplantae; phylum Streptophyta; class Magnoliopsida; order Poales; family Poaceae; genus Triticum; species Triticum aestivum. Next base: position 507,269,744 of record NC_057810.1, on the reverse strand, counting down.
TTTTCTAAATCATGACAATTCTTGAAACAAATTTATAGTTGTCTGATGACAATTCTCGAAACAAATTGTGTTTTCTATAAAATGGCCATTGTTGAAATAAATAGTACACAACTATGCAACCTTTTTTGAATTGTATTTTCTATAGAATATGTCATCGTGTTCACATGGCAAATGCAGGTATTCTTTTTTGAATTGGACCATGACAAATGTAAAAAAAAATGTGTTTATAATGTCATTTTTATTGTAGAAACCATGGCAAATTCTCCCTTTATTGTTTGTACTATGGCATTTTTATGGCACTTTTGCCGTGTTTCTAGAAAACAAAATTCCTAAAAAAATTGGCATGTCCCATGGAAAAATCTAAATTTGCCATAATAAATGAACAAATTCTTTAACTTTGCCATGATGTGCACTGTTTTTAAGAACATGATGGCATATATTTGCGTAGGCACCATAGCAAAATTTATACGCAATTGCAATGCTTTGGTTTTTCTCAACATCATGGCAAGTAGTGTCGTGGTAATTTTTACACAGATTTGCCATTTTTGCCATGTTGTCATTTATTAGTTTTGAGTGTTTATGATCTCTTATTTGCTTCCAACTATGTACTACCTCCGTCCTGGTTTATTTGTCCTCTTCGTAATTTGTGCCGAATTTTTACCAAATATTTAACTAACAAAATGTTAATGCATGTCAACAAAAATTATATCGTTGGATTCATATTTGAATATAATTTAAAACGATATAATTTTTATTGACATGCATGAACATTTTGTTAGTTAAATTTATGGTCAAAATTTAACATAGAATACAATGAGGACCAATAAACAGGACGGAGGTAGTACATGACATGACATTTTACTTGGTTTTGTAGCTATAATCTTTGACGTTGCAAAAAAATTTTACATGGGCAATTTAAGTTTTGTACTACAACTATATGATAGCCATGACAAACTTTAATATGTTTTTGCCATGGCACTTAAGTAGCTATTCTACATCTCTTTAGTTACCATGGTAAAAAAAGTAAGATCTTTTTTGCCATGCCACCTTAAGTTTTGCAATACATATATAGACATGTCATGGCAAACCTTTGTATTATATATGTATTCATTACATGACAAAGTTTTACTTGATTTTTATTTATAAACTAGCCATGGCAAACTTTCTGATGTTTTCGCCATGTGCAGTTTAAGTTTTATACTACATTTAAAAAATTGCACTTATGGCAAATTTATTATATCTGACCATCGAAAATTTATTGTATTGGCCATGTCATTTTTGTTTGTGGGTAACATCACAAATAATTTTTTTGGAACCTAGCATGTAAAATTTATTGTACAAAATCTACGAATTTTGCTATGTCATTAGTTGCCATCATTTTAGAAAAAAATAGGGAAGTGAATTTTTCGTTACATGAAAAGATAACAGAAAAATTTGGAGTTGCCTTGGTCCACTATCTAGTTTTGCCAGCAAAGTCATAGAAAAAATAGTTGCCATGGTATAAAAATTGTAGGGGTGTTTAGAGAATTGTCATGCGTTATAGAGAATTTTTGTTCATGAATGCCTTGCGAGCATTACAAGATTGCCATGTGAACAACAACAAAAATATGAATGTGTGCGCTTGTAGAGAAATAGCAAAAAACAATTTTGAAATTTTCCATGTGAGTATTGAAAAAGTTTTTGTTATTATTTTTGTCATGCTTTTTCAGAAACCAAAGTCTTTTTAACTTGCCATTGTAAGTACAATGGGCTCGTAGGTCATCTAGGTCGCGCTAACATTAACAATTTTTATATAATGTTTATGACACCTTCGTATGTATATAGCATGACAATTTTATTTTTAGGAGCATGACAATCTATATTATCTAGATCATCTGTCATTGCACCGTCGGTGAAAAACAGCTACTATTTGGCAAAAACCGGTTTCGGTTTGATGGAAAGTGATTTCTATTTAGTGCAAAGCGGCTACTATTTTATGCAAAGCGGCTTGACATTTTTTAAGTTAATAAAGACGGATACTAGAGGTATGAAGTTGGATGGCCAGCTTCCGCATTCATGTTCACGAACAAGTCCACGTATGAATACTAGTTCTATTTTGTGGCTCATGCAAAAGTTGGTGCATCAAATCTCTTGATTTGTACCCTCAAAAAAATTTCTCCTGATCTGTAATAGGTGTGCCAAATCACAGGCGTGGACGTGGAGCAACACTGTTATTTCCAGTGGCATGTGCCGGCTCGCACGTCCTGGACGTCCTCGCTTCTACGCCGTGATACACCCGTTAGTTAATCGTGGGTCCTGTCCTACCTGCAAAGCTCAGTACACAGCGTATACGTCCGACAATACCTGACATGGCCCAATCCCGGCGAAAACGAGCGCCTAGCGATTTCAGGAGCAGGCGAGCTCATCCGCTCCTACGGATTTTCGTGCTCCCTTCTCCAGTTCTTATTGTTTCACGTAGTCTTTCCATTATTTGGCGCTAGAACTGGGAATAAGTGGGATCCCACTTAATCCGTGTAATCCATGCAATTTTTAGTGGGATGACAGAATTTCCCCACCAAATCATGTTGGGACTGGGTGGGCTGTGGTGGGATGCCCACCTACAGTCCCACCTGCAGTCCCGTGTCTTCTTCCTCCAGCGTCCTCCCGCTCCCATCCTCCTCCACCGACTGCCGTAAGCCTGGGTGCTCCTCTGGCCGCTACAACGCCCACCAACGCCGCATGCATACGCCACCGCCCTGTGCAGTTCCGCATCATCCAGATTGGCCCCATTCTGTCTCAGATCCCGTTCAGGAGGTTGCTTTGTCCTAGATCAGGCTGATGCTACCTCGTCGTGCAGGAGGTTGCCGCTGCCTCGTCCGCCAGGCAGGCCATGCACCTGGTCGCAAACCGGTCCGCACTGCTCTATCTCCAAATGGAGCCGCACCGCCTCAACTCAATTGAATGACGGTGTTGTAAACGGCGGCGGTGCTGCGCAACAGTAGCGGCATTTCTATAACATCACCTATGTTGTGAAGTTTCTGCAACATCATCGAGGTTGCAAGGGTTTCTATATCTAACTATCTCACACCCACTAACCTTAAGGGGAGTGCTAAGCATCGATCGGATGATAATCCTAGAAAATCGACCGTCCAGGCTATTATTCGGTGGAGCCGCGGACAACCGTCCGATCTCTCCTCGTGAGTTATTGAGCTTTTGCAACAAGCCCCGTGTTGCGCTTAGCGCTTTGCAACACAGCCTTGTTGCAATCCTCCCGGACAATTTTTTTGTTGCTTTTTCTGCCCAACAACCATCCAATCTACTCGCTGGGTCTTTGCAACAAGCATCATGTTGCACTCGCGTTCTGCAACCTTTGCAACAAGCCTCCTGTTGCGCTGCAACATGAGCCTTGTTGTAGTACTAAACATTTATTTTTCTGTGTCCGATCTACTCGCTAAACTTTGGCAACAAGTCTTGTGTCGCGCTCAGCTCTTTACAACACGAGCCTTATTGCAAATCCATCGAACAATTTTTTTTTCATTTTTTTCTGCGAAGCCTGCAATGTAGTTTGTGTTGCGCTTGTGCGTCTTGCAACAAGGGCCATATTGCAGACGGCTCATGCAGGAACACGTGGTGCGCGCACGACGCGGTGGGTGTTTCGCATCAGATTGGCCGGTTCATGGGAAGCGTTTCTGCTAACCTATCTATATTTTATATCTAAATAGCTAACCTCTGCTAAAATATTTCTTCTAATATGCAAGCATGTCACCTTACTATTAATCTATTTCTCCTGACATGCAGGCATGCTACCTCACCAAGTAACGTGGACGAAAACGGATCCATCTCAATATGCAACCCCCGACCAGCCCCAAAATAGTAAGCATCACGTTATTTAATCTGCACTCGCTGCCGGTGGTCAAATTAATGGTTCCAACTCCCAATGATTCAACAGGATAGCACAGAATCACTACAATATCTAAGCTCCCTCGAAATTAAGCATTGTGAGCGCTCCGGGGCTGGTATGGTCAACTGGCCACGTCTCTTATTTTCTTAGAAGAATCATTTTGATTTTCTTAAAAAAATTATGGTTTTTATTAGGTAAGTAGATATTGTTTTTTCTTGAACACGGTATAATCAAACTCGCTCACATACACGAGCATATACTCATCCCTATAAATGCACGAATGCAGGCCCTGTCTCTATGAGTATCTCTGAGAGACTGAGTCGGCATACCATCTTAAGATTGATGAAGTTTCCAATAGTTCATGGAACATCTCCTTCCACTAAACGCACATCGACGAAAGGCCTGTAGTAAATCAGGAAAATGTGAGCACTAATGTCAAGTCTGGGACTTGGGACTTGGACTCTGGCAGGAGGGGATACCAATGTCCTCCTAACCATCCAACACTAAATATTATTTACTATTTGGGTTAACACCCTAACTACGTGTGTCCAACACTTAATGTGTTATGTGTCACTTACTCCCTAAACTAAAACCACAATATTTATATTAGATCAGAGCGACTACTTTTTTGCGAGGAAAAAAAAGTTACATGTCGATCATGTACATCTGGTACGAAGAAAACTAATGATGCGGCCAATCATATCTACGCCTATAAAAGTGATGTGTCATCGCACAGCGGCACGATCACCGCCAGCTTGCCCCATCACCGCCTCCTCTGTGTCACATGGCTGCATGGGCGCTGTCAGTCCACCACCACGCCGCATGCCCCCGCCCATCTCTCCATCTCCCCCCTTCTCTCATGGTGGTACGTCTGAGCCATCACCGCCTCCTCCGCACCACACGGTTGCATAGGCAGCCGCCCATCACCTGCTCCTCCGCATCATATGGTTGCACAGGCACCGCCAATCCATCGCCGCCTCCGCACCACACGGTTGCACGGGCGCCCATCCCACACCGCCTCCTCCGCCCACAAGGTTGCACGGGCTTTGCCTGTCCACCACCACACCGCACACCCCACCCATCGCTCCATCTTTCTCCCCTTCTTTTGTGCGGTAATTAACGTCCAACGACTTCGACGCTTGGGGCCTAGAGACGACTATCGTCTTTGGAACTTGGTCGCCTTCATCAACACGCCATGGCCCACAAGGTCTGTAGTACAACTCTTGATATCTCCTTCCTCTCCCTCTGCCATCCCTTGTTTGGCAGCCCGATTCAAATTCAATATCGATCTCTTCGGTGCTAAATAAGTAGCAGATTATACCGGGATTTTATCTCACCGTGTAAGGTTTCAATTTGAAAGCATCATGCTTCACTTTTTAAGTACCAACTCCGTGCTTGTGGATTAACAACCTCACCCTGTCACGCAGTTTATACATGTCATGCTTTATGCTGCCTCTGTTCCACAGTGCAATGCATATTAGTTTTCTTTAAGTCAAAGATGTCCATTTGATCAAGTTTCTAAAATAAACTATCTATATCTGAAGTACTAAATAATTAAACTACAACAATACATGTGGATGTTGATTTTTTTTAAACACTTGGTCAAACACTGGCATGCTTGATTTTTAAAAAAATTATGTACTATATTTTAGAACGGAAGGAGTATTAATTAGGATATGGTTCCAAACCTAAGGAGCACGGTCTCTAACTGAATTTAATTGGCACTAACACAATAAGAAAAGATGATAAGTAGGTTTTCCTATGAAGATAATTTGGTTAATTGTCACCGCATCGCTTATTACACAACTGATCAGGCCTTATTAATGCATCAGTAATGTTACATTCAAATAAAAACTGAGATCAATCACTTGTACTGTTATCTATTGATCCTCCCATTTATGTCTCTTCCTCTTAGAGGCTGCTATAAACGTGATTCATTCCCTTTCCTGTCGTTAGCCAGTGCAAATCATTGCTTTCATTTCAAATATGTTCTTTCTATTTCGATTCTAACTACCCATATGAATGATCAATATTGAAAACCAGAAGCCATATACTTTGGTGCAGTGCTGCAACTTCCAAGTATTTCTCGCTTTCACTACCTTTTACCACTATTGTTGGTGTTTTGTATTATTTGTATGTGACCAAGGTAAATTACGAAATATTGATTGGTTAAATCATAGAGTTGTATGATTGTTGTAGATGAATACTACAATCAGAAGCCTCATTTACGCATATCATAGTTTTCAATTAGTTTTGCAAATGAATATTATCATGTCCATCCAGTAATATGGTTTAACCCTGCAGGTCCGGGACATGCTTGACGCCAACCACTACTTTGGATATGTTTTTGGCAATGCTGCTAACATATTTTTTTTGTGAAGAACAATAGTTGTAAAAAAATGTGAGTAATATTCTATCAAGTAAATGATGACGTGTCTTAGCATCTAGACATATCATGTAATGGAATAAAGGGTGTTCTCACCCCAAAATTATGGAAGCTAAAACATAAAAGGCCCATGAAAACACCTGCAAATAGAACAACAAGCAATCTATTCATGAATTAACAATCAAACAGATAAACGGTAGAAAAGTAGAACGGCGCAGCAAAGCGCGTGTATGTTTCTAGTCAGATCATATCTTTTGCAATTATTCAGTGCCAACGGGGCCGAATCGATCGACAGGGTTTTCTGGTGCACAAAACAACCAAGTCAACGGTTCTCTGAGATCACCAAGCGATCATTCCGTCAATCCGCAAGAAAGGAGCAATGTGGAGCACACTACAAAGTTGAGTCATCTATTTTGAAACGGATGGAGTACAAGTTAGTACTCCTTCCGTTCCTAAATATTTATCTTTCTAGAGATTTTAATTGACTACTACATACAGATATATATAGACATATTTTAGAATGTAGATTCACTCATTTTGTTTCGTATATAGTCACTTGTTGAAATATCTAGAAATACAAATATTTAGAAACGGAGGGAATAGTATAAAACTAGTAAAGCTATTTGCTACTCAATAGACAACCGGGCCTTGTATTACACATTTACACTACATGACCGCGCCTACACGCAATGAATTATGATTAGCCTAGCCACTCGGCATGGCTACTCTCTTCCCCTGTGACGCCGGCGTTACCACGCCGGAGGCCGACGAGGCTAAAACATCTTCTGCCGTTCGGCCCCCCAAGACGTCAAAAAACGCCGTCTAGGGTCGAGCTGGTGCGTACTATAGGCGTGGGGGGCGATTGCATTTCCAATCGTCGCCCCCGCGTTGCCCCAAACTCGGTGTAAATTTGGCGATTCGATTCGAATTTGGCACAAACTAACAATTTTTTCATACAAATTTGTACAAAGAAACAGAAAACAAACGAACTAGCCCTAGCCCTATTACGCCGCAGCCGCCCGCCATCTATATGCCGAGGAGCCTGTAGAACCGGGTGTAGTCGCCGCCGCCCTGCGTGCCGAAGCCGCCGCCGTCCCTGTTGCACCCCTGACCAGGGTCCCCGACGCGCGGGGGGTTGGACGACCCGATCGCGTCCTCCTCGTCGCTGTGGAGGACGACGACGCCGCCCTCCTCGCGATCGCGGCACCGGGCCTTGACGGGGCATAGCGCCGACAACCCGAAGGAGAGCGAACTGGAGCCCGACGACGAGGAGGTCGCCGACCCCATTCGCCTCGGCGTCCAGGAGCTGCCACGGTGGCAAGAGAAGGACGGGTGTGCCGGGTACTCGAGGCGCGGCGTGTTGCCGGTCTCGATGTAGTCGAGGACGGCCTCGAGGGTGCGGCCGGGCATGCCCTGTTGGGGAACGTAGCAGAAATTCAAAATTTTCCTACGAGTCACCAAAATCTATCTATGGAGAGACTAGCAACGAGAGAGAGGAGTGCATCTACATACCCTTGTAGATCGCTAAGCGGAAGCGTTCAAGAGAACGGGGTTGAGGGAGTCGTACTCGTCGTGATCCAAATCACCGAAGATCCTAGTGCCGAACGGACGGCACCTCCGTGTTCAACACACATGCAGCCTGGTGACGTCTCCCGTGCCTTGATCCAGCAAGGAGAGAGGTAGAGGTTGGGGAAGACTCCGTCCAGCAGCAGCACAACAGCGTGGTGGTGGTGGAGGAGCATGGCACTCCAGCAGGGCTTCGCCAAGCACCGCAAGAGACGAGGAGGGAGAGAGGTAGGGCTGCGCCAAGAGAGAGCAAAACTCATGTGTTTGCAGCCCCCAATACCTCAAGTATATATAGGGGAAGGGGAGGGGTTGCGCCCCCATCTAGGGTTCCCTACCTAGGGATGGCGGCAGCCCCAAAACCCATCTAGGGTGCGGCCAAGGGGGGGAGAGGGGGAAACTTGCCCCCCAAGCAAGGTGGAGGCGCCCCCTCCCCAAACCCTAGGCGCCTTGGGCCCTGGTGGGGGGGGGGGGCGCACCAGCCCACCTGGGGCTGGTCCCCTCCCACACTTGGCCCATGCAGCCCTCTGGGGCCGGTGGCCCCACCTGGTGGACCCACGGGACCGTCCCGGTGGTCCTGGTACGTTACCGATAGCACCCGAAACTTTTTCGGTGACCAAAACAGGACTTCCCGTATATAAATCTTTACCTCCGGATCATTCCGGAACTCCTCGTGACGTCCGGGATCTCATCCGGGACTCTGAACAACATTTGGTAACCACATATATCTATTCCCTATAACCCTAGCGTAATCGAACCTTAAGTGTGTAGACCCTACGGGTTCGGGAGACACGTAGACATGACCGAGACAACTCTCTGGCCAATAACCAACAGCGGGATCTCGATACACATGTTGGTTCCCACATGTTCCACGATGATCTCATCGGATGAACCACGATGTCGAGGATTCAATCAATCCCGTATTCAATTCCCTTTGTCTAGCGGTATAGTACTTGCCCAAGATTTGATCGTCGGTATCCCGATACCTTGTTCAATCTCGTTACCGGCAAGTCTCTTTACTCGTTCCGTAACACATCATCCCGTGATCAACCCCTTGGTCACATTGTGCACATGATGATGATGTCATACCGAGTGGGCCCAGAGATACCTCTCCGTCACACGGAGTGACAAATCCCAGTCTTGATTCGTGCCAACTCAACAGACACTTTCGGAGATACCTATAGTGCACCTTTATAGCCACCCAGTTACGTTGTGACGTTTGGTACACCCAAAGCATTCCTACGGTATCCGGGAGTTGCACAATCTCATGGTTTAAGGAAATGATACTTGACATTAGAAAAGCTTTAGCATACGAACTACACGATCTTTGTGCTAGGCTTAGGATTGGGTCTTGTCCATCACACCATTCTCCTAATGATGTGATCCCGTTATCAATGACATCCAATGTCCATGGTCAGGAAACCGTAACCATCTATTGATCAACGAGCTAGTCAACTAGAGGCTTACTAGGGACATGGTGTTGTCTATGTACCCACACATGTATCTGAGTTTCCTATCAATACAATTATAGCATTTATAATAAACGATTATCATGAACAAGGAAATATAATAATAATAACTAATTTATTATTGCCTCTAGGGCATATTTCCAACAGTCTCCCACTTGCACTAGAGTCAATAATCTAGTTCACATCGCCATGTGATTAACACTCACAGGTCATATCGCCATGTGACCAACATCCAAAGAGTTTACTAGTGTCACTAAACTAGTTCACATCATCATGTGATTAAGACTCAATGAGTTCTGGGGTTTGATCATGTTTTGCTTGTGAGAGAGGTTTTAGTCAACGGGTCTGCAACATTCAGATCCGTATGTACTTCGCAAATCTCTAGGTCATATTGTAAATTCTGCTTCCAGCTCCACTTGGAGCTATTCCAAATGGTTGCTCCACCATATGTATCCGGTTTGCTACTCAGAGTCACTCGGATAGGTGTTAAAGCTTGCATCGACGTAACCCTTTACGTCGAACTCTTTATCACCTCCATAATCGAGAAACATGTCCTTATTTACTCCAAGGACAATTTTGACCACTGTCCAATGATCCATTCCTGGATCACTCTTGTACCCCCTTGACAGACACGTGGCAAGGCACATATCAGGTGCGGTAGAAAGCATGACATACTGTATAGAGCCTATGGCTAAGGCATAGGGGCGACATTCGTCCTTTCTCTTTCTTCTGCCGTGGTCGAGCTTTAAGTCTTAACTTCATACCTTACAACTCAGGCAAGAACTCCTTCTTTGACTAATCCGTCTTGAACACCTTCAAGATCATGTCAAGGTATGTGCTCATTTGAAAGTACCATTTAGCGGTTTTTGATCTGTCCTCATAGATCTTCATGCTCAATGTTCAAGCAGCTTAATCCAGGTTTTTTATTGAAAAACACCTTTCAAACAACCCTATATGCTTTCCAGAAATTCTACATCATTTCCGATCAACAATATGTCAACAACATATACTCATCAGAAATGCTATAGTGCTCCCACTCACTTCTTTGGAAATACAAGTTTCTCATAAACTTTGTATAAACCCAAAATCTTTGATCATCTCATCAAAGCGTATATTCCAACTCCGAGATGCTTACTCCAGTCCTTAGAAGGATTGCTGGAGCTTTGCATACTTGTTAGCATCTTTCAGGATTGACAAAACCTTCTGGTTGTATCACATACAACCTTTCCTCAAGAATAACGTCGAGGAAACAATGTTTTGACATCCTATCTGGAAGATTTAAAAAATCATGCAGTAATTGCTAATATAATTCCAACAGACTCTTAGCATCGCTATGAATGAGAAAGTCTCATCGCAGTCAACTCCTTGAACTTGTCGGAAAACATCTTAACGACAAGTCGAGCGTCCTTAATGGTGAAACTTACCATCATTGTCCGTCTTCCTTTTAAAATCCATCTGTACTCAAGAGCCTTACGACCATCAAGCAGTTCTTCCAAAGTCTACACTTTGTTTTCATACATGGATCCTCTCTCGGATTTTACGGCCTCGAGCCATTTGTCGGAATCTGGGCCCACCATCGCTTCTCCATAGCTCGTAGCTTCATTGTTGTCTAGCAACATGACCTTAAGACAGGATTACTGTACCACTCTGAAGTAGTACACATCCTTGTCACCCTACGAGATACGGTAGTGACTTGATCCAAAATTTCATGATCACTATCATAAGCTTCTACTTCAACCAGTGTAGGCGCCACAGGAACAACTTCATGTGCCCTGCTACACACTAGTTGAAGTGATGGTTCAATAACCTTATCAAGTCTCCACCATCCTCCCACTCAATTCTTTCAAGAGAAACTTTTCCTTGAGAAAGGACCTGATTCTAGAAACAATCCCTTTTGCTTTCGGAACTGAGACTGGTGGTATACCCAACTGTTTTGGGTGTCCTATGAAGATGCATTTATCCGCTTTGGGTTCGAGCTTATCAACCTGAAACTTTTTCACATAAGCGTCGCAGCCCCAAACTTTTAAGAAACGACAACTTAGGTTTCTCCAAACCATAGTTCAAACAGTGTCGTCTCAACAGAATTACGTGGTGCCCTATTAAAGTGAGTGCGGTTGTCTCTAATGCCTAACCCATGAACGATAGTGGTAATTCGATAAGAGACATCATGGTACGCACCATATCCAATAGGGTGCAACTATGATGTTTGGACACACCATCACACTATGGTGTTCCAGGCGGTATTAATTGTGAAACAATTTCCACAATGTCTTAATTGCGTGCCAAAGCTCGTAACTCAGATACTCATCTCCATGATCATATCATAGACATTTTATCCTCTTGTCACGATGATCTTCAACTTCACTCTGAAATTACTTGAACCATTCAATAATCCAGACTTGTGTTTCATCAAGTAAATATACTCAGTATCTACTCAAATCATCCGTGAAGTAAGAACACAACGATATCCACTGCGTGCCTTAGCACTCATTGGACTGCACACATCAAAATGTATTACTTCCAACAAGTTGCTTTCTTGTTCCATTTTACTGAAAACGAGGCTTTCAGTCATCTTGCCCATGTGGTATGATTTGCATGTCTCAAGTGATTCAAAATCAAGTGAGTCCAAACGGTCCATTTGCATGGAGTTTCTTCATGCATATACACCAATAGACATGGTTCGCATGTCTCAAACTTTTCAAAAACGAGTGAGTCCAAAGATCCATCAACATGGAGCTTCTTCATGCGTTTTATACCAATATGATTTACATGGCAGTGCCACAAGTAGGTGGTACTATCATTACTATCTTATATCTTTTGGCATGAACATGTGTATCACTACGATCGAGATTCAATAAACCATTCATTTTAGGTGCAAGACGATTGAAGGTATTATTCAAATAAACAGAGTAACCATTATTCTCCTTAAATGAATAACCGTATTGCGATAGACATAATACAATCATGTCTATGCTCAACGCAAACACCAAATAACAATTATTTAGGTTTAACACCAATGTCGATGGTAGAGGGAGCGTGCGATGCTTGATCACATCAACCTTGGAAACACTTCTAACACATATCATCAGCTCACCTTTAGCTAGTCTCCATTTATTCCGTAGCTTTTATTTCGAGTTACTAACACTTAGCAACCGAACCGGTATCTAATACCCTGGTGCTACTAGGAGTACTAGTAAAGTACACATTAACATAATGTATATCTAATATACTTCTATCGACCTTGCCAGCCTTCTCATCTACCAAGTATCTAGGGTAATTCTGCTCCAGTGGATGTCCCCCTTATTATAGAAGCACTTAGTCTCGGGTTTGGGTTCAACCTTGGGTTTCTTCACTAGAGCAGCAGCTGATTTGCCGTTTCATGAAGTATCCCTTCTTGCCCTTGCCCTTCTTGAAACTAGTGGTTTCACCAACCATCAATAATTGATGCTCCTTCTTGATTTCTACTTTCGTGGTGTCAAACATCGCGAGTATCTCAAGGATCATCATATCTATCCCTGATATGTTATAGTTGATCACGAAGCTCTAGCAGCTTGGTGGCAATGACTTTGGAGAAACATCACTATCTCATCTAGAAGATCAACTCCCACTCGATTCAAGTGATTGTTGTACTCAGACAATCTGAGCACAAGCTCAACGATTGAGCTTTTCTCCCTTAGTTTGCAGGCTAAGAAAATCATCGGAGGTCTTATACCTCTTGACGTGGGCACGAGCCTGAAATCCCAATTTCAGCCCTCGAAACATCTCATATGTTCCGCGACGTTTCGAAATTGTCTTTGGTGTCTCAACTCTAAACCATTTAACATTACCCACTGAACTATCACGTAGTCATCAAAACGTGTATGTCAGATGTTCGCAGCATCCACAAACGACATTCGAGGTTCAGCACACCGAGCGGTGCATTAAGGACATAAGCCTTCTATGCAGCAATGAGGACAATCCTCAGTTTACGGACCCAGTCCGCATAATTGCTACTATCAACTTTCAACTATATTTTCTCTAGGAACATATCTAAAATAGTAGAACTAAAGCGCGAGCTACGACATAATTTGCAAAATCCTTTTGACTATGTTCAGGATAATTAAGTTCATCTTATGAACTCCCACTTAGATAGACATCCCTCTAGTCATCTAAGTGATTACATGATCCGAGTCAACTAGGCCGTGTCCGATCATCACGTGAGACAGACTAGTCATCATCGGTGAACATCTTCATGTTGATCGTATCTACCATACGACTCATGCTCGACCTTTCGGTCTCTTGTGTTCCGAGGCCATGTCTGTACATGCTAGGCTCATCAAGTCAACCTAAGTGTTTCGCGTGTGTAAATCTGGCTTACACCCGTTGTATGTGAACGTTAGAATCTATCACACCCGATCATCACGTGGTGCTTCGAAACAACGAACTTCCGCAATGGTGCACAGTTAGGGGGAACACTTTTTTGAAATTTTAATGAGGGATCATCTTATTTACTACCATCGTTCTAAGCAAATAAGATGCATAAACATGATAAACATCACATGCAATCAAAAAGTGACATGGTATGGGCAATATCATTTTGCTCCTTTTGATCTCCATCTTCGGGGCTCCATGATCAGCATCGTCACCGGCATGACACCATGATCTCCATCATCGTGTCTCCATGAAGTTGTCTCGCCAACTTATTACTTCTACTACTATGGCTAACGGTTTAGCAATAAAGTAAAGTAATTACATGGTGTTGTTCAATGACACACAGGTCATACAATAAATTAAGACAACTCCTATGGCTCCTGCCGGTTGTTATACTCATCGACATGCAAGTCGTGATTCCTATTAAAAGAACATGATCAATCTCATACATCACATATCATTCATCACATTCTTTTGGCCATATCACATCACATAGCATACCCTACAAAAACAAGTTAGACGTCCTCTAATTGTTGTTTGCATGTTTTACGTGGCTGCTATGGGTTTCTAGCAAGAACGTTTCTTACCTACGCAAAACCACAACGTGATATGTCAATTGCTATTTACCCTTCATAAGGACCCTTTTCATCGAATCCGATCCGACTAAAGTGGGAGAGACTGGCACCCGCTAGCCACCTTATGCAACAAGTGCATGTCAGTCGGTGGAACCTGTCTCACATAAGAGTACGTGTAAGGTCGGTACGGGCCGCTTCATCCCATGATGCCGCCGAATCAAGATAAGACTAGTAACGGTAAGCATATTGAACTAAATCAACGTCCATAACAACTTGTGTTCTACTCGTGCATAGAATCTACGCATAGACCTAGCTCATGATGCCACTATTGGGGAACGTATCAGAAATTCAAAATTTTCCTACGAGTCACCAAGATCTATCTATGGAGAGACTAGCAACGAGAGAGAGGAGTGCATCTCCATACCCTTGTAGATCGCTAAGCGTAAGCGTTCAAGAGAATGGGGTTGAGGGAGTCGTACTCGTCGTGATCCAAATCACCGAAGATCCTAGTGCCGAACGGACGGCACCTCCGTGTTCAACACATGTGCAACCCGGTGACGTCTCCCGTGCCTTGATCCAGCAAGGAGAGAGGGAGAGGTTGGGGAAGACTCCGTCCAGCAGCAGCACAACGGCGTGGTGGTGGAGGAGGAGCATGGCACTCCAGCAGGGCTTCGCCAAGCACCGCAAGAGACGAGGAGGGAGAGAGGTAGGGCTACGCCAAGAGAGAGGAAAACTCATGTGTTTGCAGCCCCCAATACCTCAAGTACATATAGGGGAAGGGGAAGGGCTGCGTCCCCATCTAGGGTTCCCTCCCTAGGGGTGGCGGCAGCCCCAAAACCCATCTAGGGTGCGGCCAAGGGGGGGGGGAAGGGGGAAACTTGCCCCCCAAGCAAGGTGGAGGGCCCCCTCCCCAAACCCTATGCGCCTTGGGCCCTGGTGGGGGGGGGGGCGCACCAGCCCACCTGGGGCTGGTCCCCACCCACACTTGGCCCATGCAGCCCTCTGGGGCCGGTGGCCCCACCTGGTGGACCCCCGGGACCCTCCCGGTGGTCCCGACACGTTACCGATAGCACCCGAAACTTTTTCGGTGACCAAAACAGGACTTCTCATATATAAATCTTTACCTCCGGATCATTCCGGAACTCCTCTGACATCCAGGATCTCATCCGGGACTCCGAACAACATTCGGTAAACATGTATATCTTTTCCCTATAACCCTAGCGTCATCGAACCTTAAGTGTGTCGACCCTACGGGTTCGGGAGACACGTAGACTTGACCAAGACAACTCTCTGGCCAATAACCAACAGCGGGATCTGGATACCCATGTTGGTTCCCACATGTTCCACAATGATCTCATCGGATGAACCACGATGTCAAGGATTCAATCAATCCTGTATTCAATTCCCTTTGTCTAGCGGTATAGTACTTGCCCGAGATTCGATCGTCGGTATCCCGATACCTTGTTCAATCTCGTTACCGACAAGTCTCTTTACTCGTTCCGTAACACATCATCCCGTGATCAACCCCTTGGTCACATTGTGCACATGATGATGATGTCATACCGAGTGGGCCCAGAGATACCTCTCCGTCACACGGAGTGACAAATCCCAGTTTCGGTTCATGCCAACCCAATAGACACTTTCGGAGATACCTGTAGTGCACCTTTATAGCCACCCAGTTACGTTGTGACGTTTGGTACACCCAAAGCATTCCTACGGTATCCAGGAGTTGCACAATCTCATGGTCTAAGGAAATGATACTTGACATTAGAAAAGCTTTAGCATACGAACTACACGATCTTTGTGCTAGGCTTAGGATTGGGTCTTGTCCATCACACCATTCTCCTAATGATGTGATCCCGTTATCAACGACATCCAATGTCCATGGTCAGGAAACCGTAACCATCTATTGATCAACGAGCTAGTCAACTAGAGGCTTACTAGGGACATGGTGTTGTCTATGGACCCACACATGTATCTGAGTTTCCTATCAATAGAATTATAGCATAGATAATAAACGATTATCATGAACAAGGAAATATAAAAATAATAACTAATTTATTATTGCCTCTAGGGCATATTTCCAACATGCCCCACCATTCACACCGCCCGTCGGTGTTGTATCGGCCGCGGGGGATGGTGCCGTTGGTGGAGGCGATCTGCTCTTCGCGACAATGCTCGAAGTACATCGTCCATAGCGTGTGGCTGTCGACGACGTACCTCGGCTTGTTCCGCTGCGCCTTCGGCAGCAACGATCGGATGCGGGCGATCTCGGCCCGCCGTTCAGTCCTGATGGGCACCGGGGGTACTGGGACGCCGCTGACGCTCAACTTCCACATGCCTGGCACCCGCATGTCTAGGGGCACCAGATAGTCGGCCTCATAGAGGAGGCGCGCCTCGGGCTCGTGGAGATGGCAGCAGCCGAAACCGTTCGCCGTCGCGGCAGAGCTGGCGTATCGCTCAGCCATTGCTCGTCAGTGGGGAAGTGGGGGAGAGTTGTTTCTGTGGCGAGTCGAGGCGAGAGAGAAGGCGAGTTGTGGCGACTGTGGCGTTCACTGGCGGGGAGGTCGACTTTTATAGCCGAAGCTGGGCGGTGAGAATCTGCATGCCGGGCGACGCGTGGCGGGAGCGGGTGGGACACGCGTCGTAGCGCCTTCACTGCGCCGCCTGTGAGGCATCAATGGTGATTGACCGGCGCGGCAGCGCGGCACCCTTGGTGTTGATTCCCGTGGGAACCGAGGCGATGAGGACGACGAAGCGGCGTGTCGCTAACTCGGCGGGCCCATTCTCGTTTGCGCCAAAATCGGTTTCCCCGGCGCCCCCAGTGCGCCAGGTTCAGGTTGGGTGTGCCGGCATCAATTTTGGCCCGAACAGAAGAAACGGGCTCCTGGGGCGTGACTGGGCCGTTTTTGGGGCGCCGGTGCTAAAAAACGGCCTGGGGGCCTGTTGGGGGCGCGGCTGGAGATGCTCCAAGAAAATTGACAAGGAAGCACGGAGAGTGGTGTCCACCTACGAGTCCGTTCCCAGGGGAACCCTGTGGGATTACTGCCGCCACCCGAGCCGCTGGCACATAATCCTGCCGGTCATGGTGAGCTCCATGGTCGCAGAGCAGCATTCTGACGTGCTCCTTGTTACGATGCCCAAGTCCGGGACTACCTGGATCAAGGCCCTCCTCTGAGTAAATAGCATAAAACTACTAATTTACAGGTTCAAAAAACAATTGAAAATATTTTTTTTCTCTGATAACTACCAAGCGAGAGGTCGGCTGTTTCAAAAAACCCAAATTGCCATGTTTTTAAGATTTAAACTGTTTTCTGACAGATGCAGCCCAGACGTCAGGTCCCACGTGGCACAAAAGTCAACGCGGTTAACTGAAAAATTAAGTTGACCGTTATGACCGATAGGGCCCACATGTTATTCTCAATAAAATTTGCAATGAAAAAAAGACAATGTAGTTTTTCCCCACCCCAACCGCGGACGATGGCCCAACAGGAGCGCGACCCAGCACGGCAGCGCCGCCACCCGTTGATCTGACTTCCCGGTATAATCCGCCGTCGCCGGCGAGGTCGCCCTCGACCGCCGCGCTCCAACGGCCACCCCCGCATGTTTCCTTCCTTCTCATGCCTCGAACTGAAACTCGCCGGCTGCGGCCATTGATGCATCCTCCGAGCTTGGCCCGACACCGCGCCGTCGCACCACGTCACCGACGGGACCACACCACCTCCCCCTACCGGTCCCCACGCTGGCAGCCGTGTTGCGTAGCCGGCTCCGCCTGCCGCAGGAGTGAATGCATACATAGGTCCCCCTCGTTCTCTCCTAGAATCCATGCAGTGACCACTCCCGCAGCCTAGTGCAGGCCCGAACCATGCGAGGGTGGCCAGGTCGAGGCTAAGGCAGCCACCGGAATTGAAACGCCGGCATTGGCTGGCGACGGATGCACCCCGCCGCCCGCATACAGCCATGAACGGCGCCAGCCTGCCTTGGACCTCGACCTCTGCCGCCTGGACCGCCATGGTCACATCTGAGGCCGCGCGCTGGATCTAGCAAGCTCTCCTCCCCAACGAGCAACCGAGCTCTCCTCCCCATGGAGATGCACACACACACAAGGTGATCGACGAAATGAGGCAGAGAGGAAATGATTCAAAAGAGGAGGTTGTGTAGCGACCCGACCTCAGACGGTCAAGCCTCTGTGTTACTGTGCCATCCCTGGATCAGTATGCTGGCACACACAGTACATCAATGTATATATCAAAGTGCAATCACATGTATAAATAACGTAAAATGATATATACCTCATAATACTCAGCGGAAACAATCAAACGGGTGTGGAGTCCCATCAACGCCATCGGCAGGTTGAGTGTAGACCGTAACCCTGTATCGTAATTCTTACTCGTCGAGGAAATATCTGCAACATGATACGTTGCAGCCGTGTAGGTCAGTACATTGAATGTACCGACAAGATCACAATAAAAAGAACAGATGATAAAACTATACTATATGCATTATGGCTTTGTGGCTCTGTATCTGAATTTTGTTTGCGTAAAAGCTGATTGTTTTCCCTACATCAAAGGAATAAATGAAGTCTATACTATGGAGTTTTCTATCATGACATGGTTCCGCCAACCGATGTCTCATAGCCCAAAATCATCATAAGTTGCCCACAATTAAGTTATCAGTCTGGTGTTGAGAGTTCCGAGATAGATCCAAGTCCAGAGGCTCAAATTGTCCGTAACCGGGGACACGGCTAATCGATTAGGTTTAAACCCTCTGCAGAGGTTTGTACACTTTACCCGCAAGATTCGATCCCTCTCTTTACGTTCTCGCACTTCAGGGTGTTTGAGAACAAGATGACCGAAACATGGTCTTCCGAAGAGTTCCTCTGACCACTGTCCGGTGCTCATCCAATCCTACCGTAGTTCTACATCTGCTAGCACCGTCCCAGCCAGAGTCACAACTAAGGTCAACCAAGCCAGAGCCCATAGTGACTTGCGGTTGCACAGGTAAGCTTCCGGGCATGAAGTATTCTTCCGTCTCTTTGAGTCTGGGTGAAGCTTTCCGCAAGATGTCATGGCGCTTCTCCATGCATCCCGGCCAACCACTGGTTTCTCCAGGGTGCCCGTCAACCATCCTTCACCCAGTAGTGTGTATTGAATTCTTGTCTCGAGTCTTGAAGTCTTGAGGCCTTGAAGATGCAGTCCTTGCAGATGCCATCATGGAGCTGTCGTCATTGACGTAGAGTCCTCCTTCTTCACACCACTCTCGTGCACTCATACCAACCCCGTCTACTATAGCGTAGCATTAAAGTAAATGACGTCCCGGGCTTGGTAACAGGGTGATGGGTTCCTACCTCATGCATACTAATCAACTACAAGAATTCAATATCACTACTGAAGGGTGGTTGCAAAGATGCCACTAAATGCAATAAAACATAGGTATGAAAGCATGGTCAAAGTGAACTTGCCTGGTAATACTTGATGAAGATAATAACGCTCTCAGAATAAAGACTTGGTAGAACTATTCGTCACTCCGTTGAAAATCTATATAGTCAAACATAGCATTCACATAAGCAAACATCCTAGCAAACAATTTTAGCACTCAAAATAACAATCAAAACAGCAAGGAAAATCGATAATAAAACTCAAACAAAATCAAAAGAAACTTCAAATAAAACTACAAAGAAAAATTACTAACGAAGATCTATGACTTTGCTACAAACATCTAATTTTGCCGTAAGTAAAAACTAAACAACAATTAAAATACTAAACTAATAAATTAACAGAAAATAAAATGCAAAATAACTAATTTAACAGAAAGTATTTTTTTTATAAAATTTTATTTGTAAAAAGAAACAAATAAAAAGCTTTTATAAAACTTTAACTATGACCTATAGAAGGTTTCATACAAAACTAAGGAAAATAATTTTTTTTTTAAATAAAATAAATTTTCTCCTGTTGTCTAACAGAAACACAACTAATTTTGTCAAAAGTGACAAAAAGAAATACTTTAAAACTAATAAAACAATAAAGAAGAAGCTAAAACAGAACTAATACTAAAACAGTACTGTTTTGCTAAAAACCTAATTTAAAATAATCTGAAAATAAAATACTAAATACCACTGGATAAACAAAAGTCCTAGAGACCAGGAGCAAAAGGAATTAATTAAAAACCTATTTTTAAACTCCCGGAATAAGTAAAACAAGCTTTAATTCAAATCTGATCTAACTCAATTTTTATAAATCCAAACATAGACAAATTATATATTTTTGGAAACTACAAGAAAATTGTGATCTAACGCAAAAAGAATCAGCATCATTGGACTTCTAGATCAAAAGTTATAAGCTAAACAAGAACGGAACTAAATCTGTTACGGAAATAAATCTGAAAACGAAAACGGAGTTACCTGTACGTGAGGCAGAGATGGTAGGAAGGAGACGGCGATGTGGAGGGCTGCTCCGGCGAGGGGGGCGAGGTCGCCGGCGAGGGTGGGGGTGGCGGAGGAGGGGGTCGGCGCTAGGGGAGGTGGCGCTGGGCGATGGGGAGGTTCCAGGAGAGCTCCTGGTGAGCGTTTCTAGGCAGGAAAAGGAGGACGGTGGCGAGAAGGCTACGGGCAGGGAGGGGGCGTGGTGATGGGAGGAATGGAACGAGGAGAGGGAGGGGGTTTTATAGGCGGTCTCGGGAGGCGCTGGGATGGAAAGACGAGGGAGATCGGGAAGGTGGGGATTCCTGTCTCCATGGATATGGAAAGCTTCTGTAACGTGAGAGGAAACAGAGGAAGGAGATGATCTCTTGTTGGGCTAGAATAGGAAAGTGCTTAATGGGCCAGGTTTTTCCTAATAAAAACGATTCCATTCCTATTTTTAAAATTAGGAAACAAAAGGGAAAAGATCTAGAAACAAATCGGAATAAACGAAACGGGATCAAATCCTACTAGTATTAGGAAAAAGGAAAAGGAGCGGCTCCCTGGCTCCCTTGGTGCGGCGCGTGTGATGGCCTTGTGGCTGGCCGGTGGTTTTGGCGGCTTGGGCCTTTGGCCCAAGGCGCTGCGGTATTTTTTTTTTAAACAAAAATTTCAGAGAACAAAAAAAAATGACTAAAACTTTTATATAAGCATATAATATACCAAAATTTGCAGAAAAAGATTTTCTACAACATGGACATTATTTTAGCTTCAAATAAAATTCACAAAAATTCTAATAATTCACACAGTGTTACTGGTCCAATAAAATCCAATAAAAATTATTTTTAAAATACCAAAATGACTTCAAATTAATTTCTCTCCAATTTTCTGATGTAGGGAATCATGTTACCCTATTTTCCATATATTTTGTTTTTGGAGAAAAATAATTTGAATAAAACTCAAATAACTCCAAATTGAAAATAAATTCAAAAGAACTTTGAATTTAATTCTTTGAAACTCCCAACTCATATTTCATATAATTTGAAGAAGTCATTTTATCTTCGCTCGTGAAAATCACTGAGTTGCATGAAGTTTATGAATTAGAAAATATTTCCAAATGAAATTCAAATATTTTCAACACCCCTTTTTCATTTAAATGGAAGAAGTCATGTTATCCTCTCTCCAGGGTTTTGTGATGAGAAATATTTGAATTCACGGAGATCAGAAAGCAAAAATGAAAGTTTGGGAAAGTCCTTTTATTCCCTCTCATTTAACTTTCAAAAAGTTTCAAATTTCACTCAATCAATCACACAACAATTCAAACAAACAAACAAATCTATCTATTTATTATAACATTCCAAAATTTAGAATTTTGGGATGTTACAAATCTACCACCCTTAAAATGAATCTCGTCCTCGAGATTCGGAGAGGCTAGCAAGAAATAGGTTAGGGTTTGGGGGTCTTCAAAAATCCATCGATCATCTCCGGGGTCTCGGGTGCTACCACCCTTAGAAGCATCGTTACAGTTCCATCAAAACTCATATACTCCATCCTTATCGTTGACAGTGTTGGTCTTCTCAGATTGTAAGGATAAATCCTTCTCTGGGCTCTTTCGGTAGTGGCATAAGCTTTTCCTCAATTCTTTTGTCCTTTCATCTTGGTAAGGTTATTCCGAGATTGGGTCTTCTTAGCTGATAGGTCCGTGTCCATTCTAGTCAACTATCGAAATACTCATGGTGGTCTACAATTTATGGTTTCTCCTGCAGAAAACGGGTCTGGGTTGAACCTCACCGTATAACCTACGATTGGCAACGGTTGCCTGTAAAGGGGTTCCATCGTCCTACCATTCTATGGTTTCATGGCTTATCGCGTCGACACCCTTCAAAGGTTTTTGAGGCTCTCTGATTTTCCATCAACATATGATAGTTCCTGATAGAAGTCTTCGGTATGGGGGCCAATCCATCCCGTACTTGAATCATTACCACATACGTAAACAGTGAATCACGTATTCTAACACTTGGGCATACTCACAAGCATTGCAGAATTTCTCTTGTTCTCGAACTAGGTTCGAGTAAATCCATGGTTTCTGCAAGCCAAACAAAACATCTATCGTCACTTCACCACTCTCAGGTTTTTGCGTAACCTCCTACGAAACATATGCTGATTGGATTACTGATTCTTCCAAATTGATTCCTTTATCAAGGTTACATCTGTTCCTTTTCAAAATCCTGGGCCTGTGGGTTATGGCCCACTTCAACACTAGTGCAGCTTTAACTCATCCTTGGAGTAACTCTCATGTTACACCTCCTTTAATTCCAGTAGTACTCTGTTTCTTCATACCATCATATCAAAAGCAAAACTCCAACTTATTTTGTCCAGCTTCCTTCTATGGACCGTCATGAATAACACATTTCTTTCTTCATTGATCCTGTGGCTTTACGGAGTACTACGGCACCAAAGACAAATGCACTAGTTTATCCATAAATCTCATTTTTCATATCAATCCTTTAGTACATCCTTAACCATTTTTCGTGAATCCAAATTCCAAAAGTTTATTACAAATGTCGCCACCCACATGGTTCGGTATGGTCAGACATTACTTCTAACTTTATTTATTTATCTTTCTCGAGGATTCTTCAGTCCCACTGGAATTGTGCGACATGCGCCTTGAAATCTTCAATCTTCTGTTTCATCGTGGTGGCCTTGAGCTTGACCTCCATCATCTCTGCATGCACTTCGCTTAGGTATTCCTGAGTATAACGGAGTCTTGCTTCAAGTATTTCTCCGATCTGGCGTATGGCTTCCATGGCTGCTTCACGAACAGCATCGAAGAAAGTTGCTTGTGGCACACGTGAAATGAAAAAGTACTGCCCCATCATCTTTGGGCAAA
The DNA here is from genome assembly GCF_018294505.1 of Triticum aestivum. NCBI lineage: Eukaryota > Viridiplantae > Streptophyta > Magnoliopsida > Poales > Poaceae > Triticum > Triticum aestivum. The sequence goes on along the minus strand of NC_057810.1, from coordinate 507,246,174 downwards.
CTCCTTTCAAATGGTGGAGGTGTACCTCCACATACCAAAGTTCCACTCCCTTTTGCATGAAAGGGTAGCCTTTGTAGATTGCATCTCCTTCAAGGTGAATATGCTTCATCATGTCCTTCAGGATCTTCGGGTAATCATGATCACTTGTCAGGGTCATGATTGTTTCCGGACCTTTAAGGAAAGACTCATAAAGGGTCGTCATCTGCAGTTGTGAAACAGAAATGATGCTCAGAATAAGGTACTTATCCCCTGGGGCATACATTCATATCATCCAAACAGAACTTCAAACTCAATTTCCAATTTCCTGTTTATGCATCACAACTCATCTTCTTCCATGTTCATCAAGAATATTAATTTCCAAGATAAGATAAAATATGACAACTCCTTAAAGCTTTTCAGCATGTGACATTACAACTTTATTGAGTCATGAACTATTACAATCTCAGAGTAATCTATTACATAACTCAACTCATTGAGCTCATGAAAATGAAATTGCTTTCTACTACTCTTATTATCCATATCAAAATTCCAGCTACTCAACTCCAGCTTTCATCTTGTCGGGACTTTTAATAGCATAATGTCCTGCCTCCTTGCAGCGAAAACAAATGACTTCTGACATGTCTCGGGGCTTCTTTGTGATTATGCGTGCTCCTTGGATTCTTGGCTTCTTTTCTGGACATTTACTAGCGTAATGACCTAAATCCTTGCACCTGTAACAGGTGATATGACTCAAGTCCTTCTCTGCAAAAATTGTGTTGTTCTCGGGTTGCCTTCTTTTTCTCTTCCTGGATTTCTCTGTAATGATCAGAGTTTCTATTTCCCGAGGATCAAACTTCACTACTGCTCTCGGGAAATATCCCAGATACTCTTTTATTCCCTTGGGGCAGTACTGCGAAAAATGTCCTTCTTCTCCACATGAATAGCAGGCATTGGAGTAAAATCTGTTGAGGCCTTCTCCATCAGGGTCTTCAACACATTCCTTCATCACAGGTTCTTTCATAACTTCTCGGAGGGCTTCTTTCATTCCTTCTTCCTGCTCCTGAATAGTTTGTTGCACCATGGGGTAAATGTGACACTGGGTCGGGTAGTGGGTGGTTCCTTCACACAAGAAACAAGTCACCTGACTAGTTGGGCATTCCTCAGCTGGGTGTTTCTCCTCACAATGAGGGCATCCATCCTTGTGTTCCTCCTGGGTGTGTCCTATTTCTCCGCAAATCTTGCAGGCACAAGGTTTATTTCTTGGTGTATCATGGTGCTTCCGGGTAAGACGTGATCTCAACAGGGTCTTCTTGAATTCCTCCCAAGTTCTTGCTCCATTAAATCCTTGTATGGCTTGATGCATTTTCCACCAGGTTGCAGCACTTTCTGTAAAGCACTGAAGAGCGTATTGAACCTCATACTTCCTTGGAATCAAATTGCTCCCGAAGTGATTTTCCATGTTCTGAATCCATAGCTCTGCCTCCGGCTGAGTCTTCGGTTCAGAGAATATCAGTCCAACTTCATTCATCATCTATGGGGTTCAAAAGTTTTGGGATGAGATATGAGAGAGGCGGGGAGGGATATACACACAATACAAACAATAGTTTTTGAAGAAACAAGTTTTACTTTGTGGCTGTCGGAAAACATCAAACAAATGACAGCTCATAAATCATCGCATCTAACGTAGGTGTATAACAGGGTTTGGTCTCTAAAGGTCAAATAATTCTTCAGGAACTTCAAATTCTTCAAGTCTTCGGAGTCTTCAATTGTTGCAGCTGCAATTCTTCCAACGCATGGTGAAATCCTGTTTACTCTGAAATGGCCATCAGTTGTCTGATATCTTTAATTCTTGGAGCGACTTCAGTTGATCTTCCGTGTGGTCAAAAGGGAAAGGTGTATATTCTAACTATTTGAGGTGAGAGTGTTTATTTGATAAAATCAGAAAAGATGAGGAGTAAGAGTCTTTTTGAAAATAAAGTTTTTGAGAAATCCTGTCCAAGGGCTTTCCGATTTCTAGGGTCACGTCCTACAGTCAACATGTGCTCTGATACCATTTCTGTAGCGACCCGACCTCAGACGGTCAAGCCTCTGTGTTACTGTGCCATCCCTGGATCAGTATGCTGGCACACACAGTACATCAATGTATATATCAAAGTGCAATCACATGTATAAATAACGTAAAATGATATATACCTCATAATACTCAGCGGAAACAATCAAACGGGTGTGGAGTCCCATCAACGCCATCGACAGGTTGAGTGTAGACCGTAACCCTGTATCGTAATTCTTACTCGTCGAGGAAATATCTGCAACATGATACGTTGCAGCCGTGTAGGTCAGTACATTGAATGTACCGGCAAGATCACAATAAAAAGAACAGATGATAAAACTATACTATATGCATTATGGCTTTGTGGCTCTGTATCTGAATTTTGTTTGCGTAAAAGCTGATTTTTTTACCTACATCAAAGGAAAAATGAAGTCTGTACTATGGAGTTTTCTATCATGACATGGTTCCGCCAACCGATGTCTCATAGCCCAAAATCATCATAAGTTGCCCACAATTAAGTTATCAGTCTGGTGTTGAGAGTTCCGAGATAGATCCAAGTCCAGAGGCTCAAATTGTCCGTAACCGGGGACACGGCTAATCGATTAGGTTTAAACCCTCTGCAGAGGTTTGTACACTTTACCCGCAAGATTCGATCCCTCTCTTTACGTTCTCGCACTTCAGGGTGTTTGAGAACAAGATGACCGAAACATGGTCTTCCGAAGAGTTCCTCTGACCACTGTCCGGTGCTCATCCAATCCTACCGTAGTTCTACATCTGCTAGCACCGTCCCAGCCAGAGTCACAACTAAGGTCAACCAAGCCAGAGCCCATAGTGACTTGCGGTTGCACAGGTAAGCTTCCGGGCATGAAGTATTCTTCCGTCTCTTTGAGTCTGGGTGAAGCTTTCCGCAAGATGTCATGGCGCTTCTCCATGCATCCCGGCCAACCACTGGTTTCTCCAGGGTGCCCGTCAACCATCCTTCACCCAGTAGTGTGTATTGAATTCTTGTCTCGAGTCTTGAAGTCTTGAGGCCTTGAAGATGCAGTCCTTGCAGATGCCATCATGGAGCTGTCGTCATTGACGTAGAGTCCTCCTTCTTCACACCACTCTCGTGCACTCATACCAACCCCGTCTACTATAGCGTAGCATTAAAGTAAATGACGTCCCGGGCTTGGTAACAGGGTGATGGGTTCCTACCTCATGCATACTAATCAACTACAAGAATTCAATATCACTACTGAAGGGTGGTTGCAAAGATGCCACTAAATGCAATAAAACATAGGTATGAAAGCATGGTCAAAGTGAACTTGCCTGGTAATACTTGATGAAGATAATAACGCTCTCAGAATAAAGACTTGGTAGAACTATTCGTCACTCCGTTGAAAATCTATATAGTCAAACATAGCATTCACATAAGCAAACATCCTAGCAAACAATTTTAGCACTCAAAATAACAATCAAAACAGCAAGGAAAATCGATAATAAAACTCAAACAAAATCAAAAGAAACTTCAAATAAAACTACAAAGAAAAACTACTAACGAAGATCTATGACTTTGCTACAAACATCTAATTTTGCCGTAAGTAAAAACTAAACAACAATTAAAATACTAAACTAATAAATTAACAGAAAATAAAATGCAAAATAACTAATTTAACAGAAAGTATTTTTTTTTATAAAATTTTATTTGCAAAAAGAAACAAATAAAAAGCTTTTATAAAACTTTAACTATGACCTATAGAAGGTTTCATACAAAACTAAGGAAAATAATTTTTTTTTTAAATAAAATAAATTTTCTCCTGTTGTCTAACAGAAACACAACTAATTTTGTCAAAAGTGACAAAAAGAAATACTTTAAAACTAATAAAACAATAAAGAAGAAGCTAAAACAGAACTAATACTAAAACAGTACTGTTTTGCTAAAAACCTAATTTAAAATAACCTGAAAATAAAATACTAAATACCACTGGATAAACAAAAGTCCTAGAGACCAGGAGCAAAAGGAATTAATTAAAAACCTATTTTTAAACTCCCGGAATAAGCAAAACAAGCTTTAATTCAAATCTGATCTAACTCAATTTTTATAAATCCAAACATAGACAAATTATATATTTTTGGAAACTACAAGAAAATTGTGATCTAACGCAAAAAGAATCAGCATCATTGGACTTCTAGATCAAAAGTTATAAGCTAAACAAGAACGGAACTAAATCTGTTACGGAAATAAATCTGAAAACGAAAACGGAGTTACCTGTACGTGAGGCAGAGATGGTAGGAAGGAGACGGCGATGTGGAGGGCTGCTCCGGCGAGGGGGGCGAGGTCGCCGGCGAGGGTGGGGGTGGCGGAGGAGGGGGTCGGCGCTAGGGGAGGTGGCGCTGGGCGATGGGGAGGTTCCAGGAGAGCTCCTGGTGAGCGTTTCTAGGCAGGAAAAGGAGGACGGTGGCGAGAAGGCTACAGGCAGGGAGGGGGCGTGGTGATGGGAGGAATGGAACGAGGAGAGGGAGGGGGTTTTATAGGCGGTCTCGGGAGGCGCTGGGATGGAAAGACGAGGGAGATCGGGAAGGTGGGGATTCCTGTCTCCATGGATATGGAAAGCTTCTGTAACGTGAGAGGAAACAGAGGAAGGAGATGATCTCTTGTTGGGCTAGAATAGGAAAGTGCTTAATGGGCCAGGTTTTTCCTAATAAAAACGATTCCATTCCTATTTTTAAAATTAGGAAACAAAAGGGAAAAGATCTAGAAACAAATCGGAATAAACGAAACGGGATCAAATCCTACTAGTATTAGGAAAAAGGAAAAGGAGCGGCTCCCTGGCTCCCTTGGTGCGGCGCGTGTGATGGCCTTGTGGCTGGCCGGTGGTTTTGGCGGCTTGGGCCTTTGGCCCAAGGCGCTGCCGTATTTTTTTTCTTTAAACAAAAATTTTAGAGAACAAAAAAAAAAATGACTAAAACTTTTATATAAGCATATAATATACCAAAATTTGCAGAAAAAGATTTTCTACAACATGGACATTATTTTAGCTTCAAATAAAATTCACAAAAATTCTAATAATTCACACAGTGTTACTGGTCCAATAAAATCCAATAAAAATCATTTTTAAAATACCAAAATGACTTCAAATTAATTTCTCTCCAATTTTCTGATGTAGGAAATCATGTTACCCTATTTTCCATATATTTTTTTTTTGGAGAAAAATAATTTGAATAAAACTCAAATAACTCCAAATTGAAAATAAATTCAAAAGAACTTTGAATTTAATTCTTTGAAACTCCCAACTCACATTTCATATAATTTGAAGAAGTCATTTTATCTTCGCTCGTGAAAATCACTGAGTTGCATGAAGTTTATGAATTAGAAAATATTTCCAAATGAAATTCAAATATTTTCAACACCCCTTTTTCATTTAAATGGAAGAAGTCATGTTATCCTCTCTCCAGAGTTTTGTGATGAGAAATATTTGAATTCACGGAGATCAGAAAGCAAAAATGAAAGTTTGGAAAAGTCCTTTTATTCCCTCTCATTTAACTTTCAAAAAGTTTCAAATTTCACTCAATCAATCACACAACAATTCAAACAAACAAACAAATCTATCTATTTATTATAACATTCCAAAATTTAGAATTTTGGGATGTTACAGGTTGAGGCTGACATGTGGACCCCATGTGTAAGCTAACAGTCAAACAAACATCCTCTTTAGGTGCGGGCCCGACCTGTCATAATCTGGATTGATTTTAAATCACATGATGATTTGGGTTTTTTGAAACAGCCGACCCCTGACTTGGTAGTTATCAGAGAGAAAAAATATTTCCGGTAGTTTTTTGGAACCCTAGCCTGTAAAGTAGTGGTTTTATGCTATTTACTCCCCTCCTCTATGCTGCGGCCCACCGCACCGACAACACATCATCGTCCATATTTCGGCAGCTCACCTCCCACAACTCCCACCAGCTCATTCCTTTCCTCGAGACCCAGGTCTACACCAAGGGACAGATTCCCGACCTGAGCTCGCTTCCATCCCCACGGCTCTTTGCCACACACATCCCGGCTGAGCCTCTGCCACCCTCCATTGTGGTGTCGGGATGCAAGGTGCGTACGTTGTCTATGAGTGATAAGTCCTTCAATTATTTCAGGATGTCACGTAAGTCCTCGAACCATGAAAGTTGACATTGGAATCCTTGAAATGTAACAAGTGTTGGAAATATGCCCTAGAGGCAATAATAAAAGTGTTATTATTATATTTCTTTGTTCATGATAATTGTCTTTTATTCATGCTATAACTGTATTATCCGGAAATCATAATACATGTGTGAATACATAGACCTCAATATGTCCCTAGTGAGCCTCTAGTTGACTGGATCGTTGTGATCAACAGATAGTCATGGTTTCCTGGCTATGGACATTGGATGTCATTGATAACGGGATCACATCATTAGGAGAATGATGTGATGGACAAGACCCAATCCTAAGCATAGCACAAAGGTCGGTTAGTTCATTTGCTAGAGCTTTTCCAATGTCAAGTATCTCTTCCTTAGACCATGAGATCGTGTAACTCCCGGATACCATAGGAGTGCTTTGGGTGTACCAAACGTCACAACGTAACTGGGTGACTATAAAGATGCATTACAGGTATCTCCGAAAGTGTCTGTTGGGTTGACACGGATCGAGACTGGGATTTGTCACTCCGTGTTACGGAGAGGTATCACTGGGCCCACTCGGTAGTGCATCATCATAATGAGCTCAAGGTGGCCAAGTGTCTGGTCACGGGATCATGCATTACGGTACGAGTAAAGTGACTTGCCCGTAACGAGACTGAACGAGGTATTGGGATACCGACGATCGAGTCTCGGGCAAGTAACATACCGTTTGATAAAGGGAATAGTATACGGGGTTGCTTGAACCCTTGACGTCGTGGTTCATCCGATGACAACATCGAGGAGCATGTGGGAGCCAACATGGGTATCCAGATCCCGCTGTTGGTTATTGACCTGAGAGCATCTCGGTCATGTCTGCATGTCTGCCGAACCCGTAGGGTCTACACACTTAAGGTTCGGTGATGCTAGGGTTATTAGGAAGACTTGTATGTGATTACAGAATGTTGTTCGGAGTCCCGGATGAGATCCCGGACGTCACGAGGAGTTCCGAAATGATCCGGAGGTAAAGATTTATATATGGAAAGTTGTTAAACGGACTCCGGAAAGTTTCGGGGGCATTACCGGTATTGTACCGGGGCCACCGGAAGGGTTCCGGGGGTCCACCGGGAGGGGCCATCCCTCCCGGGGGGGGCACATGGGCTGTGTGGGAGAGGGAGCCAGCCCCTGGTGGGCTGGGCGCGCCTCCCCACCTAGGCCCATGCGGCTAAGGCATGGGAGGGGGAAACCCTAAAGGGGGCGCCCCCTAGCTTGGGGGGCAAGCCTCCCCTCTTTCCCCTCTCCCTTTGGCCGCCGCCCCCCTCTAGGGTTTCCCCTAGAGGGCCGCCCCCCCTTTCCCCTTCCCCTATAAATAGAGGGGTGAGGGGAGGGCAGCCACCACCACAACTCAAGGCGCAGCCCCTCCCCTCCCCAACACCTCTCCTCCTCCGTACGTGCTTGGCGAAGCCCTGTCGGAGTACTGCTGCACCAACTACACCACGCCGTCGTGCTGCCGTTGGAGCTGTCTTCCTCATCCTCTCCTTCCTCCTTGCTGGATCAAGACGAAGGAGACGTCGCCCGTACCGTACGTGTGTTGAACGTGGAGGTGCTGTCCGTTCAGCACTTGGTCATCGGTGATCCGAATCACGACGAGTACGACTCCATCATCACCATCCACTTGAACGCTTCCGCACTCGATCTACAAGTGGTATGTAGATGCAAACTCACTCCCTTGACTCGTTGCTTAGATGAACTCATAGATGGATCTTGGTGAAACCGTAGGAAAATTTTTAATTTTCTACAACGTTCCCCAACAGTGGCATCATGAGCTAGGTCTATGCGTAGTTCTCTATTGCAGGAGTAGAACACAATTTTGTTGTGGGCGTGGATCTTTTCAACTTGCTTGCCGCTACTAGTCTTATCTTGCTTCAGCGGTATTGTGGGATGAAGCGGCCCGGACCAACCTTACACGTACGCTTACGTGAGACCGGTTCCACTGACTGACATGCACTAGTTGCATAAGGTGGCTGGCGGGTGTCTGTCTCTCCCACTTTAGTTGGAGCGGATTCGATGAAAAGGGTCCTTATGAAGGGTAAATAGAAGTTGACAAGATCACGTTGTGGTTATTCGTAGGTAAGAAAACGTTCTTGCTAGAACCCAATTGCAGCCACGTAAAAGATGCAACAACAATTAGAGGACGTCTAACTTGCTTTTGCAGCAATTGTCATGTGATGTGATATGGCCAGAAGTTGTGATGAATGATGAATGATATATTGTGATGTATGAGATCATGTTCTTGTAATAGGAATCACGACTTGCATGTCGATGAGTATGACAACCGGCAGGAGCCATAGGAGTTGTCTTTATTTTGTATGACATGCGTGTCATCGAAGAACGCCATGTAAACTACTTTACTTTATTGCTAAACGCGTTAGTCATAGAAGTAGAAGTAGTCGTTGGCGTGACAACTTCATGAAAACACAATGATGGAGATCATGATGATGGAGATCATGGTGTCATGCCGGTGACAAGATGATCATGGAGCCCCGAAGATGAAGATCAAAGGAGCTATATGATATTGGCCATATCATGTCACTACTTTATATAATTGCATGTGATGTTTATTATGTTTATGCATCTTGTTTACTTAGATCGACGGAAGTAAATAAGATGATCCCTTATAACAATTTCAAGAAAGTGTTCCCCCTAACTGTGCACCGTTGCTAAAGTTCGTCGTTTCGAAGCACCATGTGATGATCGGGTGTGATAGATCCTTACGTTCACATACAACGGGTGTAAGACAGTTTTACACATGCAAAAACACTTAGGGTTAACTTGACGAGCCTAGCATGTACAGACATGGTCTCGGAACACGGAGACCGAAAGGTCGAACACGAGTCGTATGGAAGATATGATCAACATGAGAATGTTCACCGACGATGACTAGTCCGTCTCACGTGATGATCGGACACGGCCTAGTCGACTCGGATTGTGTAACACTTAGATGACTAGAGGGATGTCTAATCTGAGTGGGAGTTCATTCAATAATTTGATTAGATGAACTTAATTATCATGAACTTAGTCTAAAACCTTTTGCAAATATGTCTTGTAGATCATATGGCCAACGCTCATGTCAACTTGAACTTCAACGCGTTCCTAGAGAAAACCAAGCTGAAAGATGATGGCAGCAACTATACGGACTGGGTCCGGAACCTGAGGATCATCCTCATAGCTGCCAGGAAACAATATGTCCTAGAAGGACCGCTAGGTGACGCTCCCATCCCAGAGAACCAAGACATTATGAATGCTTGGCAGTCTCGTGCTGATGATTACTCCCTCGTTCAGTGCGGCATGCTTTACAGCTTAGAACCGGGGCTCCAAAAGCGTTTTGAGCATCACGGAGCATATGAGATGTTCGAGGAGCTGAAACTAGTTTTCCAAGCTCACGCCCGGGTCGAGAGATATGACATCTCCGACAAGTTCTATAGTTGTAAGATGGAGGAAAATAGTTCTGTCAGTGAGCACATACTCAAGATGTCTGGGTTGCACAACCGTATGACCCAGCTGAATATTAACCTCCCTGATGAGGCAGTCATTGACAGAATCCTTCAGTCGCTCCCACCAAGCTACAAGAGCTTTGTGATGAACTACAATATGCAGGGGATGGTAAAGACCATTCCTGAAGTATTTTCTATGCTGAAGTCAGCAGAGGTTGAAATCAAGAAAGAACATCAAGTGTTGATGGTCAATAAGACCACTAAGTTCAAGAAGGGCAAGGGTAAGAAGAACTTCAAGAAGGACGGCAAGGAGGTTGCCGCGCCCGGTAAGCCAGTTGCCGGGGAGAAGTCAAAGAATGGACCCAAGCCTGAGACTGAGTGCTTTTATTGCAAGGGGAAGGGTCACTGGAAGCGGAACTACCCCAAATACTTAGCGGATAAGAAGGCCGGCAACACTAAAGGTATATTTGATATACATGTAATTGATGTGTACCTTACCAGTACTCGTAGTAACTCCTGGGTATTTGATACCGGTGCCGTTGCTCATATTTGTAACTCACAACAGGAGCTGCGGAATAAGCGGAGACTGGCGAAGGACGAGGTGACGATGCGCGTCGGGAATGGTTCCAGAGTCGATGTGATCGCCGTCGGCACGCTACCTCTACATTTACCCACGGGATTAGTTTTGAACCTTAATAATTGTTTTTTAGTGCCAAGTTTGAGCATGAACATTGTATCTGGATCTCGTTTAATACGAGATGGCTACTCATTTAAGTCTGAGAATAATGGTTGTTCGATTTATATGAGAGATATGTTTTATGGTCATGCTCCGATGGTCAATGGTTTATTCTTAATGAATCTCGAGCGTAATACTACACATATTCATAGCATGAATACCAAAAGATGTAAAGTTGATAACGATAGTCCCACATACTTGTGGCACTGCCGCCTTGGTCACATTGGTGTCAAGCGCATGAAGAAGCTCCATGCTGATGGACTTTTAGAGTCTCTCGATTATGAATCATTTGACACATGCGAACCATGCCTCATGGGCAAGATGACCAAGACTCCATTCTCCGGAACAACGGAGCGAGCAACCAACTTGTTGGAAATCATACATACCGATGTGTGCGGTCCAATGAGTGTTGAGGCTCGCGGAGGATATCGTTATGTTCTCACTCTCACTGATGACTTGAGTAGATATGGGTATGTCTACTTAATGAAACACAAGTCTGAGACCTTTGAAAAGTTCAAGGAATTTCAGAATGAGGTAGAGAATCAACGTGACCGAAAGATAAAATTCCTACGATCAGATCGTGGAGGAGAATACTTAAGTCACGAATTTGGTACACACTTAAGGAAATGTGGAATCGTTTCACAACTCACGCCGCCTGGAACACCTCAGCGTAACGGTGTGTCCGAACGTCGTAATCGCACTCTATTAGATATGGTGCGGTCTATGATGTCTCTTGCCGATTTACCACTATCATTTTGGGGATACGCTCTAGAGATAGCTACATTCACTTTAAATAGGGCACCGTCTAAATCCGTTGAGATGACACCATATGAATTATGGTTTGGGAAGAAACCTAAGCTGTCGTTTCTAAAAGTTTGGGGATGCGATGCTTATGTCAATAAACTTCAACCTGAAAAGCTCGAACCCAAGTCGGAAAAATGCGTCTTCATAGGATACCCTAAGGAAACCATTGGGTATACCTTCTACTTAAGATCCGAGGGCAAGATCTTTGTTGCCAAGAACGGATCCTTTCTGGAAAAAGAGTTTCTCTCAAAAGAAGTAAGTGGGAGGAAAGTAGAACTCGATGAAGTACTACCTCTTGAACGGGAAAGTAGTGCAGCCCAGGAAAATGTTCCTGTGATGCCTACACCAACTGAACAGGAAAATCATGATGATCAAGGTACTTCGGATCAAGTTGCTACAGAACTTCGTAGGTCCACAAGGACACGTTCCGCACCAGAGTGGTACGGCAACCCTGTCCTGGAAATCATGTTGTTAGACAACGGTGAACCTTCGAACTATGAAGAAGCTGTGGCGGGTCCAAATTCCAACAAATGGCTAGAAGCCATGAAATCCGAGATAGAATCCATGTATGAAAACAAAGTATGGACTTTGACTGACTTGCCCGATGATCGGCGAGCGATAGAAAACAAATGGATCTTTAAGAAGAAGACGGACGCGGATGGTAATGTTACCATCTATAAAGCTCGACTTGTCGCTAAGGGTTATCGGCAAGTTCAAGGGATTGACTACGATGAAACTTTCTCTCCCGTAGCGAAGCTTAAGTCCGTCCGAATCATGTTAGCAATTGCCGCATACTATGATTATGAGATATGGCAGATGGACGTCAAAACGGCATTCCTTAACGGTTATCTTAAGGAAGAACTGTATATGATGCAGCCGGAAGGTTTTGTCGATCCTAAGAACGCTAACAAAGTATGCAAGCTCCAGCGATCCATTTATGGGTTGGTGCAAGCATCTCGGAGTTGGAACATTCGCTTTGATGAGATGATCAAAGCGTTTGGGTTTATGCAGACTTATGGAGAAGCATGCGTTTACAAGAAAGTGAGTGGGAGCTCTGTAGCATTTCTCATATTATATGTAGATGACATACTCTTGATGGGAAATGATATAGAATTCTTGGACAGCATTAAGGCCTACTTGAATAAGTGTTTTTCAATGAAGGACCTTGGAGAAGCTGCTTATATATTAGGCATCAAGATCTATAGAAATAGATCGAGACGCCTCATAGGTCTTTCACAAAGCACATACCTTGATAAAATTTTGAAGAAGTTCAAAATGGATCAGTCCAAGAAGGGGTTCTTGCCTGTATTGCAAGGTGTGAGATTGAGCTCGGCTCAATGCCCGACCACGGCAAAAGATATAGAAGAGATGAGTGTCATCCCCTATGCTTCAGCCATAGGATCTATTATGTATGCCATGCTGTGTACCAGACCTGATGTAAACCTTGCCGTAAGTTTGGTAGGAAGGTACCAAAGTAATCCCGGCAAGGAACACTGGACAGCGGTCAAGAATATCCTGAAGTACCTGAAAAGGACAAAGGACATGTTTCTCGTTTATGGAGGTGACGAAGAGCTCGTCGTAAAGGGTTACGTCGACGCTAGCTTCGACACAGATCTGGATGACTCTAAGTCACAAACCGGATACGTGTATATGTTGAATGGTGGAGCAGTAAGCTGGTGCAGCTGCAAGCAGAGCGTGGTGGCGGGATCTACATGTGAAGCGGAGTACATGGCAGCCTCGGAGGCAGCGCATGAAGCTATTTGGGTGAAGGAGTTCATCACCGACCTAGGAGTCATACCCAATGCGTCGGGGCCGATCAAACTCTTCTGTGACAACACTGGAGCTATTGCCCTTGCCAAGGAGCCCAGGTTTCACAAGAAGACCAGGCACATCAAGTGTCGTTTCAACTCCATCCGTGAAAATGTTCAAGATGGAGACATAGAAATTTGCAAAGTACATACGTATCTGAATGTCGCAGATCCGTTGACTAAACCTCTCTCGCGAGCAAAACATGATCAGCACCAGAACTCTATGGGTGTTCGATTCATCACAATGTAACTAGATTATTGACTCTAGTGCAAGTGGGAGACTGTTGGAAATATGCCCTAGAGGCAATAATAAAAGTGTTATTATTATATTTCTTTGTTCATGATAATTGTCTTTTATTCATGCTATAATTGTATTATCCGGAAATCATAATACACGTGTGAATACATAGACCTCAATATGTCCCTAGTGAGCCTCTAGTTGACTGGCTCGTTGTGATCAACAGATAGTCATGGTTTCCTAGCTATGGACATTGGATGTCATTGATAACGGGATCACATCATTAGGAGAATGATGTGATGGACAAGACCCAATCCTAAGCATAGCACAAAGGTCGGTTAGTTCATTTGCTAGAGCTTTTCCAATGTCAAGTATCTCTTCCTTAGACCATGAGATCGTGTAACTCCCGGATACCGTAGGAGTGCTTTGGGTGTACCAAACGTCACAACGTAACTGGGTGACTATAAAGATGCATTACAGGTATCTCCGAAAGTGTCTGTTGGGTTGACACGGATCGAGACTGGGATTTGTCACTCCGTGTTACGGAGAGGTATCACTGGGCCCACTCGGTAGTGCATCATCATAATGAGCTCAAGGTGGCCAAGTGTCTGGTCACGGGATCATGCATTACGGTATGAGTAAAGTGACTTGCCGGTAACGAGACTGAACGAGGTATTGGGATACCGATGATCGAGTCTCGGGCAAGTAACATACCGTCTGATAAAGGGAATAGTATACGGGGTTGCTTGAACCCTTGACGTCGTGGTTCATCCGATGACAACATTGAGGAGCATGTGGGAGCCAACATGGGTATCCAGATCCCGCTGTTGGTTATTGACCTGAGAGCATCTCGGTCATGTCTGCATGTCTCCCGAACCCGTAGGGTCTACACACTTAAGGTTCGGTGACGCTAGGGTTATTAGGAAGACTTGTATGTGATTACCGAATGTTGTTCGGAGTCCCGGATGAGATCCCGGACGTCACGAGGAGTTCCGGAATGATCTGGAGGTAAAGATTTATATATGGAAAGTTGTTAAACGGACTCTGGAAAGTTTCGGGGGCATACCGGTATTGTACCGGGGCCACCGGAAGGGTTCCGGGGGTCCACCGGGAGGGGCCACCCCTCCCGGGGGGGGCACATGGGCTGTGTGGGAGAGGGAGCCAGCCCCTGGTGGGCTGGGCACGCCTCCCCACCTAGGCCCATGTGGCTAAGGCATGGGAGGGGGAAACCCTAAAGGGGGAGCCCCCTAGCTTGGGGGGCAACCTCCCCTCTTTCCCCTCTCCCTTTGGCCGCCGCCCCCCTCTAGGGTTTCCCCTAGAGGGCCAGCCCCCCTTGCCCCTTCCCCTATAAATAGAGGGGTGAGGGGAGGGCAGCCACCACCACAACTCAAGGTGCAGCCCCTCCCCTCCCCAACACCTCTCCTCCTCTGTACGTGCTTGGCGAAGCCCTGTCGGAGTACTGCTGCACCAACTACACCACGACGTCGTGCTGCCGTTGGAGCTGTCTTCCTCATCCTCTCCTTCCTCCTTGCTGGATCAAGATGAAGGAGACGTCGCCCGTACCGTGCGTGTTTTGAACGCGGAGGTGCTGTCCGTTCAGCACTTGGTCATCGGTGATCCGAATCACGACGAGTACGACTCCATCATCACCATCCCCTTGAACGCTTCCGCACTCGATCTACAAGTGGTATGTAGATGCAAACTCACTCCCTTGACTCGTTGCTTAGATGAACTCATAGATGGATCTTGGTGAAACCGTAGGAGAAATTTGAATTTTCTGCAACGTTCCCCAACAACAAGTGTGTCATCTACTTTCAAACCAGTGCAACCCTAGAATAGCCTTTGGACCTATATTTTGCAGAGAAGATTTGGATGCCTGTCATTCAAAGTTTGAGGGCTGGCGTCACACCTCTAGACAATTTAGGGATCTAAGCACGCAACAACATTAATGGCTTGCAACAATTCATCATGCATGCAGGTGGTGTATTTGTGTCGGGACCCCAAGGACTGCTTTGTGTCTCTCTGGCACTTTGTGAGAAAGTTCACCCCACGTGACATAGACGAGGCACACGACTAGTTCTGCAATGGTGTCTCATTGTATGGGCCATTCTGGGAGCACGTGCTGAGCTACTGGCGGTGGCACGTTGAGAGACCGGGATAGGTGCTCTTCCTGACTTACGAGGAGCTCAGCGCTGACCCTCTCGGCCAGCTGAGGCGCCTTGCCGAGTTCATCGAGCGCCCCTTCACGCCAAGGGAGCATGAGGCCAGAGTGGACAGGGAGATTGCGGAGGCATGTGCCATGAAGAGCATGCTCAACCAGGAGGTGAACCAGTCGGGGATGACCGAAATCGCTGAGATGCAAATTCCCAACGGGATCTTCTTCAGGTGCGGTGTGGTTGGAGGTTGGACCAACTACCTCATGCCAGAGATGGCGGGAAGGATTGATGAGATTACCAAGAGCAAGTTCGAAGGATCCGGCCTCAGGCTGCCCAAAACAATCTCAAAAATCCCAAGATCTAGCATTCCTACGTCGCATTTGATGTTTGAAATTGTTTACCTTAATTTTCTTGCTCTTGTTGTAAACTGCACCCTGCTGTCACTACCTTGGCTGAATAAAAAAATCTTGCATTGTTCTTGTTGATCAACGGAATACCAGTTGGCAAGAAGTTGTTACGGAAGAGGCCTACTTAGTATTAGGTGTTGGGAAGCGTAGTAAAAAACAAAAAAAATCGCGCCTATACACACCCAAAATCAATATGAAGATGCATAACATGTTGTGATCAACAATCATTACCTACTCCGAGTTGCATTGAAAGAAGACGAGTCGGTGTAGATCGTACTTGGATTCCCTCGAACCGTCGATGAACGATCCCTCGTACCGCCCATGAACAGTCCCTTGAATCAAAGACCAAAAGCACGACCTCTCTACTTGGTTGCAAACATGCAGCCTTCACGATCCGACAGCGCTTCGCCATCCAGAGCTAATAATCACCAAAGAATTAGAGGAAGGAGATTAGAACCACACTGGGTTTCTAATTATGAGGACTAGAGGAACTAGACCCAACTCTAATTAGTTAATTAGGACACTAGAACTAGGGCTAGATGAACTAGAGGATGCTCCAAAACTTGTGTTCTAGGGGCTAGCCTTGCCCCTCTATTTATATGTTGAAGGAGCCTCCCCAAAGTCAGCTTGGAGTAGAACGAAGGGTACTCCTCGGATTCCAGCATGAAACGCTAAGGTTCCTGGCATTTCCGAAAACGCGACGGACCACAGCGCCTGGCCTAGGACTAGGCACCAAGGACCCTGGCGTCTGGCCCGTGTCCTTCGCAAAACTACATTTGCACTGACCTCAGACCTCATTGGCCTTATCCCTTGGCCCAGCCAAAGTGTCCTAGCACAAGAACATTTCTGAAAACATTTGAAACTCTTTCGATTACCCCGAAATGCTTTTGGATCCTCTCGAAACTATTTCAAATATTAATGAAACGATTCCAGAAATAAATCTTTGATACTCTCGTCCTTCTAACACTCAACAGATCGTGATTGACTTAAGCTTGTGACCCCGTAGGTTCGATAACTCAAAGACATGAATGAAACCCCTTCGTTCAATAACCGACAACGGGACCGTGGACGTCCAAACCGATCCTTGTGAGCACACGGATGTTATTCGAGTGAACCTCTCATTATCATGTGATGTTCCCTTTGCTCCGCGATACTTCACAAAACTCAGGATCCATCAGTATCACCCTGAGTCATCACATGATCACTATACAGTTATCCTTGTTACCAGTTTTGTTCTTGTTTCTCATTATCGTGTTCTGGCATCCCCATGACGTAGATCACTTGTGTCTGGCCAAACGATGATGGATGCCATCACACCGAGAGGGCCCTAAGAATATCTCTCCATCGCCGGAGGAGCAAATCCCAGTCTTGAGCTATACGACCACTTGTCAAACTTTCCTATGAGCATGTAAGTTGTCATTATGATCACCGTGTTACATGTGATGTTTCAGCAACCCCAAAGTACATAGTACGGTAAGAAGTGACCATGATACTCTCATGCTCTAAGGAGCAAAATCACACGTTAACACTCCGTGTTATTACAATTGGTTATAGATGATATTACCTCAATTCATAACAACAAGTTTGGGTCGATTCAATATGATTGTTCTTTCAACATCATAATATGAATGTTGTTTTAGGACTATCGCTACACTTAATGATATCCTATGATCTGGAAAATGTGATCACCAACAACACTTGAGCTAGTCTTAGATGCGAGACTAGGAACCTTTATTTTATCCGTTTATAATTTCACACGTGCATATGAGTTTTCCACTGAATCGCATATTCCAGGATCATAACAGTTATAGCATAAAAAAGAAACACTTAATTATGAACATGGAAGTATAATAATACAATATTATTGCCTCTAGGGCATATTTCCAATAGTCTCCCACTTGCACTAGAGTCAATAATCTAGTTAGCACTTTTAACTTTTGCACCAATGGCAATCTGATGTCAATCCATGTTCTGCTTGTGGTATAGACATCATCCTATCGAATATGACAATCTCCAGATCCGTGTGTATCATTTGCATTTCAATGCATCTGTCATGATTTCACATGAATTCATAATTTATCTGAAACAAGCTTAGTATATATTGAATCACTGGCAACACATTTATTAAGGATGACAATTTTACCCATGGGTACGAGTACCCACATATACCATACCCGCATGGGCAGGGTATGGGCAGAATTTATACCCATGGATAGTACCCATACCCTGCTTGTTAAGTCATGGGCAGGGCACGGGTATAGTCTTTTACCCATGGATATACCCATACCCTACCCGTTCATAGGGACATGTGAACCTTACACGTGATTCACAAGCGTACCTATGTTAAAGTTGTGTCATGAGCTTGTGAACCTATGTTAAAGTTGTCACCAATTTTCAATTTGAATTGAGGTAATTTCCATGTACTCATCTATATGTTATTGAGTTGAGATCAATGCTTTTTGTCAAATGTGTTATAGATGAATGTAAAATTGCAAATAACTTGTGTATCGTTTGATCTACCCATTGGGTACCCAATGGGTATAGGTAACCGTCGGGTATGGGTACGGGTAAAGTTTCATACCCATGGGTATGGATATGGGTAGAATTTTGTGCCTATTGACTACACGAGCATGGGTATGATATTGCTCTACCTGCCCCATACCCTACCCATTTCCATCACTACCTTTGATTCCTTAGATTGAGCTATAGAACCACTATTTGAGATCAGTGTTCTATTTGCACAATCATTTAGAAACCATGCCAAGTTCATAAATGAACCTTTGATTCATCACCCTCTATTGTTGCTTCTAAAGTGACAATATACTCAATCTTCTATTATAGAATTTACCATAGTAACTTTCTTGGACCAATTCCAACTTACTATACCACCATAAATCATTTAATTGAAATCAAAATTCGCTTGAAGTACCGATTGAAGATTTTTATCGATGTACTACTTGCATCAAGCATGTATTGGTCTAACTCCTTACATCAATCTCTTCAATTTCTTCATATGTGAGAAACATGTCGTTAGTACTCAATGACATTCTCACTGTTGTCATATGATCAATAGTTTGACCATTCGGTAACTTTACTCACAACTTACTTGGACTACTAGACATATCTGGTTATTTACATACCATGGAATTAACACAAGTGTGATTGAAATCATGTATTTTGCTCATCAGTATTTCAAGATACCGATACTTGCTAAGAACTCCTTCCATCTAACTTTGACAAGAAACTCTTCTTGCCTTTTTTTCATACTAAACTTCTTTAGTATTTTGTCAATACGTATTTTGGCTAAGCCCGATTAGACACTATTATCTCCATAGATTTTAATATCTAACACAAGGACTACATTGCCTAAGTACTTTACAGGAAAACTATTTTCAATATAATCTTAAACTATGTCAAGAAATTTATATAATTTCCAATCAACATTGTGTCATGCATACATAGTGTCTAGAAATATTATCATGCTCCCAATTAAATTCTTGTAAATACAAGCATCTTTGTTTCTATCTATGAAATCATATTATCTGATCAATTCATCAAAACAAAGAATCCAGCTCCACTATGCTTGCTTCAGATCATTACTGGTTCTCTTGAAGTTTGCACATTTACTAGCATCCTCTGGACCGAGAAAATTACCTTGGACTATATCAAATCTACCTTGGTTATATTTCCACCTCATGGGAATCATTTTGACATCCATCTGTTATATTTCATAATTGAAATATTTAGTAATTGCTAGTTTAATCTGGCTTGACTTTAAGTATTATTAGGATGAGACAATCTTGTCATAATCAATTCCTTGATCTTGTCATAAACTATTTGCAACAAGTCAAGCATTATAAAACATTTTTATCTTTGTCAATCTATAGATCCATCACTACACTTTAGACTTTAAGTCTTTAAAAGCGTCCATCAAGTTCTAAACTTGAATTATGTGTATGGATACTATTTCGGATTATTTTGGCGCATAGTCAATCCCGGAGTCTGGGCCCATCAACGCTTCTCTGTGTATTATAGGTTCATTGTTTGTTTCAACAATATTTCATCTGCATACCATAAAGGTATGTACAAAATTTCCAACCTATATAGTTCAGTTGCACGTTCGACAGAAATCACTACATCTCATGAAATATTGGAACCAATTCTAGCATTTCTTTTCTTTGACCTGATTATGAAGATTATGTAATTTTATTGAGTTGCATTGTCTCCCACTCACTATTTTGTAGAAAAGATTTTCTTCAAAATTACCGCACTCTCTAGCAAAATACTTTACCTTGGCATGGTGATAGGGGAATACCCAATCATTTTGGATAACCTACAAAGTAGCACTTATTTCAACAAATTTGATGGCGCTCTTTTAGTGTAAAAGCCACGTTCTCTAAGGCATACCATTAAAAAGTATATTGGAGATATAATTAATGTAATCTTTGATCGCACTATGTCATACATAGCTTGATTACATCTACTCAAAACACTCTGCTCTTAGCAGTGTTTCTGTAGGTGTAAGCTATAAAATTCGTTTACGGCTCATCAAACATTCACTAAATTTGTAACTCAATTTTTTTTTCTGCAATCCAATTGTAGAAACATAATTTTCTTGTTACAATAATTTATACTTCATTCTTAAAATCTTTTGAAACATTTCAAAAGATCCAGATTTATGTCTCAATTAGTAAATACAAATACCTACTTGACCTTGAAGACAGAACAATCCACTTCTTGCAACAACACTTATTGGACTACATACATCAATATGCATATTTCCAATTATTTTGCTGCTCGTTCTTCATGGTCTGTGAACGGTATTTTAGCTTACTTCACTATTTGGACGAAAGTTGCAAGTGTCAGATGATTCACAATCATAAAACTTCAAAATCCATCACCGTGGAATTTCTCCATCCGGGTTTCTCAAATGTGAGTAAATGTAGTGCCACACATATGTGGCATTCTTTTAGTGTTGCGACGTTTAGCATCAGTGTTATGGATGTTCAATTTTATCATCAATATTCATAAATTAAATCCTATTCATGATAGGAGTATGGCCATTTCATTGATTACATCGAACAACTATTGTTCTCTTATGAACAACCTCCTTGCAACTTCTATGCAATGGGCTAGAGTGTACAAAACTCTAAAATGGATCATGACAATAATTCCAGAGTAATATGTTGATGAAAAGTATCATAACTTTTACAAAATTTTCAACACATATTTTAACCTCATTAATTTGTTGGTCATTAGGTCATAGTAATTCTTGCATCGATTCACAACTACATGCAATCGAGTCAGTATCCTTGTGTTCAACTTTTAATCACAATTCCCGAAGAATACAGTGTTTAACAATTTAATCAAAATTCTCAAGAATTACACTTTACTTGACCAACTTTCTCTACATCGTATAACTTGTATGACATTCATACCTGAGTTGGAAATTCTAGTCTTCCTTTTTTTCCGCCTCTAAACTTCTTATAGTTTTACTTTCAATATTTATTCCACTCCACAGAAGAATTATCTAACCTTTTAAGAGTGGCGTGAGCCCCGAACTTCACTAGGCATATAGGTCCCATTACATACTTTGGTTTATTCTTTCTCTTTAAGCTCCCACCATCAACTCATGACTCGTGTTTTTCCGGATCTTACACATTTTAGTCTCAAACATAGTCTTGACTAGAACTTGCAAACAAAACACTTCTTTAGATATCATATATATTTTATCCTTTGTTTGTTTCTGAAAACAATTTCCAGTTCCAAGAATATCACATAATTATCCCAAACATTTTGAAGTTCGGGTTTCTTGGAAGCAAGCAGATCGCAATGTAATTCTTAGTATTTTGGATCGAAAGACGTAAGTCTTGTCATCCATAGCATTAGTAGGAGAGCATTAGGATAAAATCCTACTTGGCACTCTTAGAGGGAAATCCTCTCAATCGTAAAAGATTCAACCAGATAAACAACAATTAATCAATTTCAACAGAAAACATTGTCATGGTGACAATTTCAGAAAATGTTGCCATGGCACCAAATTCAGAAATTCCTCCATGGCACAAAATTATAGCTCCTCGTCCCGCTCTAAGTACACATTCTCCATGTCGGGGTCCTTCGTGTATGATTGCCATCGTCACGTGTAACCTGTAGTCTATCTCTACAAAATTTACATTAATGTGGCAATCTCGTGGCTCCAGCCATCATGTCGTGACGCAGAGGCCACTTAACATTACAACATATAACCATCTCATACATAAACTCATTATCATGATGAAGGCTATACCACATCATATGCATATCCCGCAAAACTAAGTTAGAAGTCCTTTGATCGGTTTTAGCACGATTTGAGTTACGTGGCTAACCAGTTTTAACAAGTAACACTAGCACCTACGTCCACAACATAGGTGACATTTCTTGATGCTAGATTACATTTCGGGGTCTGTGAAATAAGAGACTTAATTAAAAATCTCTAGCCCCACACTAAACTTCATCAATACGCGTGACCCCCTTTAAGATCATCCATCTTTGACACCCTCTTGTGTATGCGAGGTTCACTATTCTCAACTATGGTGAATCCCAAGGTACTATTAGCAGATCGTCGATAGCCAGAGTCGATCGATTGTCTGAACCTTGTGAAAAGCAACACCAAGCCGTCGATGAATTTAACCAAAGCAACACTCGAGGGAAGCATAGCAAGAACATCAACCCTCACAATCACATGTGATCTATATCGCAACCTACATCTACTCATAAAATCGCTCATGATGCCACTGTTGGGAAACATAGTAGAAAAACAAAAAAATCGCGCCTACGGACACCCAAGATCAATATGAAGATGTGTAAGGGCATATTTCTCCCTAAGTGGTTTTGGTGATTGATGACAGTGCATTTGCGGACTAATCGTGTGCATTGAGCATTTTAGATATCTCATATCTAGGCACAAGACAATTTGGTGCCCCTCGGAGCCTATCGAAGATGGTTGTTCTCTATGTTTCTTTTCGGTGGATTTGAGTCATAGGAAAACCGTACTATTAAGAGGGGGCCGCTTCGGAAAGGTTAGGCTGGAATCAACACACACATATATGTTCCTTTGCACCACCTTTCCTTTGCTTCGATGGAGCACCGTCCGTTTATCCATGTCTCTGTGATATGAAGGCTACCAAATGCTAAAGCTTCTGTGGCATGCAGTAGTACTGCTCAAGGGAGCGGTAGTACTGCTCCTGGTGAGCGGTAGTACTGCTGCCTCCAGCCCTGAAGCTGGTATATGCAGTAGTAGGCACGGACGTAATTTTTTACATCTGCCCATACGCAGTAGAATCGCGACGGATATCCGATAGTACCGTGCCGGACTTCTGCACAGTTCCATCCTTAGCGGAAGTTGTTATGGAAGTAATTTATTACTTTCATGCATTTCTAGTACCAGTTGATACCTACCTTACGGTAGTACCGTAGGGGCGTGCGGTAGTACCGGTCCAGCGGTTGCTACTTCTTGAGCCTGCGTTGGTTTTCCCTTGAAGAGGAAAGGGTGATGCAGCAAAGTAGAGTAAGTATTTCCCTCAGTTTGAGAACCAAGTTATCAATCCAGTAGGAGACAACGCACAAGTCACTGAATACCTGCACAAACAATCAACAAACTTGCACCCAACGCGATAAGGGGTTGTCAATCCCTTCATGGTTACTTGTAAAAGTGAGATCTGATAGAGATAGATAAACGGTAAAGTAAATATTTTTGGTATTTTTGGTTTATAGATCGAAAAGTAAAATATTGCAAAATAGTAGATCGGAAACAAGTATGATGGAAAATAGAACTTATATGATAGAAAAGAGACCCGGGGGCCACAGGTTTCACTAGTGGCTTCTCTCAAGATAGCAAATAATACGGTGGGTGAACTAATTACTGCCGAGCAATTGATAGAAGAGCACATAATTATGACGATATCTAAGGCAATGATCATGAACATAGGCATCACGTTTGTGTCAAGTAGACCGAAACAATTCTGCATCTACTACTATTACTCCACACATTGATCCACTCCTGCCTGCATCTAGAGTATTAAGTTCACAAAAACAGAGTAATGCATTAAGTAAGATGACATGAATTAGAGGAATTAACTCAAGCAATATTATGAAAACCCCATCTTTTTATCCTCGATGGCAACAATACAATACGTGCCTTGCTGCCCTACTGTCACTGGGAAAGGACACCACAAGATTGAACCCAAAGCTAAGCACTTCTTCCATTGCAAGAAAAACCAATCTAGTAGGCCAAACTAAACTGATAATTCGAAGAGACTTGCAAAGATATCAACTCATGCATGCATATAAGAATTCAGAGAAGACTCAAATAATATTCATAGATAATCTGATCATAAATCCACAATTCATTGGATCTCAGCAAACACACCGCAAAAGAGTATTACATCGAATAGATCTCCAAGAACATCGAGGAGAACATGGTATTGAGAATCAAAGAGAGAGAAGAAGCCATCTAGCTACTAGCTACTAGCTATGGACCTGTAGGTCTATGGTAAACTACTCATGCTTCATCGAAAGGGTAATGGTGTTGATGTAAAAGCCCTCCGTGATCGAATCCCCCTCCGGCATGACGCCGGAAAAGGCCCCTAGATGGGATCTCACGGGTACAGAAGGTTGCGGCGGTGGAAAAGTGTTTTCGTGGCTCCCCCTGATGGTTTTGGGGTATAAGAGTATATATGGGCAACATAATTAGGTCAGGAGAGCTCCGAGGGGCCCACGAGGTAGGGGGCGCGCCCTCCACCCTCTTGGCCACCTCGTTGCGTCTCCAACTTCATCTCCAAGTCTCACGGTTTTCTTCTGGTCCAAGAAAGATCATCGCGAAAGTTTCATTCCGTTTGGATTCCGTTTAGTATTCCTTTTCTACGAAACTCTAGAACAGGCAAAAAACAGAAACTGGCACTGGGCTCTAGGTTAATAGGTTAGTCCCAAAAATAATATAAAATAGCATATTAATGCATATAAAACATCCAAAATAGATAATATAATAGCATGGAACAATCAAAAATTATTGATACGTTGGAGACGTATCAAGCATCCCCAAGCTTAATTCATGCTCGTCCTCGAGTAGGAAAATGATAAAAACAGAATTTTTGATGTGGAATGCTACCTAACATATTTATCCATGTAATTCTCTTTATTGTGGCATGAATGTTCAGATCTGAAAGATTTAAAACAAAATTTTAATATTGACATAAAAACAATAATACTTCAAGCATACTAACAAGGCAATTATGTCTTTTCAAAATAACATGGCCAAAGAAAGCTTATCCCTACAAAATCATATAGTCTGGCTATGCTCCATCTTCATCATACAAAATACTCAAATCATGCACAACCCCGATGACAAGCCAAGCAATTGTTTCATACTTTGATGTTCTCAAACCTTTTCAACTTTCACGCAATACATGAGCGTGGGCCATGGACATAGCACTATGGTGGAAAAGAATATGGTGGTTGTGGATAAGACAAAAGGAGGGAGATAGTTTCACATCAACTAGGTGTATCAACGGGCTATGGAGATGCCCATCAATAAATATCAGTGTGAGTGAGTAGGGATTCCCGTGCAACGGATGCACTAGAGCTATAAGTGTATGAAAGCTCAAAAGGAAACTAAATGGGTGTGCAACCAACTTGCTTGCTTATGAAGACCTAGGGCATTTGAGGAAGCCCATCGTTGGAATATACAAGCCAAGTTCTATAATGAAAAATTCCCACTAGTATATGAAAGTGACAAAATAAGAGACTCTCTATCATAAAGATCATGGTGCTACTTTGAAGCACAAGTGTAGAAAAAGGATAGTAACATTGACCCTTCTCTCTTTTTCTCTCATTTTTTTCTTTTTTTCTTGGCTTCTTTGGCCTCTTTTTTTTCTCTTTTTTTTATTTCCTCACATGGGACAATGCTCTAATTATGATCATCACACTTCTATTTCCTTACAACTCGAAAAATTAAAACTCAATGCTTAGAACAAAATATGGCCCTATGTGAATGCCTCCGGCGGTGTACCAGGATGTGCAATGAATCAAGAGTGACATGTATGAAAGAATTATGAAAGTTGGATTTGCCACAAATACTATGTCAACTACATGATCATGCAAAGCAATATGACAAGATGAAGCGTGTCATAATAAACGGAATGGTGGAAAGTTGCGTGGAAATATATCTCAGGATGGCTATGGAAATGCCATAATAGTAAGGTATGGTGGCTGTTTTGAGGAAGGTATATGATGGGTCTATGGTACCGGCAAAAGTTGTGCGACACAAGAGAGGCTAGCAATGATGGAAGGGTGAGAGTGTGTATAATCCATGGACTCAACATTAGTCAAAAAAACTCACATACTTATTGCAAAAATCTATTAGTCATTTAAAGAAGTACTATGCGCATGCTCCTAGGGGGTAGATTGGTAGGAAAAGACCATTGCTCGTCCCCGACCGCCACTCATAAGGAAGACAATCAATAAATACTTCATGCTCCAACTTCGTTACACAACGGTTCACCATACGTGCATGCTACGGGACTCACAAATCTCAACACAAGTATTTCTCAAATTCACAATTACTCCACTAGCATGACTCTAATATCACCATCTTCATATCTCAAAACAATCATAAAGAATCAAACTTCTCATAGTATTCAACGCACTTTATATGAAAGTTTTTATTATATCACTCTTGGATTCCTATCATATTAGGACTAAATTTATAACCAAAGCAAATTACCATGCTGTTCTAAAAGACTCTCAAAATAATATAAGTGAATCAAGAGAGTTCATAAATTTCTATAAAATAAAGCAACCACCATGCACTAAAAAGATATAAGTGAAGTACTAGAGCAATATTGCCTAGCTCAAAAGATATAAGTGAAGCACATAGATTATTCTAATAAATCACGATTCATGCGTGTCTCTCCCAAAAGGTGTGTACAGCAAGGATGATTGTGGTAAACTAAAAATCAAAAACCCAAATCATACAAGACGCTCCAAGCAAAACACATATCATGCGGTGAACAAAAATATAGCCTCAAGTAAAGTTACCGATAGAAGAAGACTAAAGAGGGGATGCCTTCCAGGGCATCCCCAAGCTTAGACTTTTGGTTGTCCTTGAATATTACCTTGGGGTGCCGTGGGCATCCCCAAGCTTAGGCTCTTGCCACTCCTTATTCCACATTCTATTCCATAGTCCATCAAATCCTTACCCAAAACTTGAAAACTTCACAACACAAAACTCAATAGAAAATCTCATGAGCTCCGTTAGTATAAGAAAATAAATCACCACTTTAAGGTACTGTTGCAAACTCATTCTTTATTTATATTGGTGTAATATCTACTGTATTACAACTTTTCCATGGTTCATACCCCCCGATGCTACCCATAGATTCATCAAAATAAGCAAACAACACACAGAAAACAGAATTTGTCAAAAACAGAACAGTCTGTAGCAATCTGTAACTCGCGAATACTTCTATCACTCCAAAAATTCTGAAAAATTAGAACTACCTGAGAAATTTGTGTCCCAATCCATATAAAAAAGAATCAGAACAAAATCATGTTTCTGTGAATTTTGAAAATTATATTCCTGGGTGGAAATGTTTCTGATTTTCAGCTGAATCAACACAACTATCACCGTAAGCTATCCTAAAGGTTTAACTTGGCATAAACACTAACTAAAACATAAAACCACATCTAACCAGAGGCTAGATGAATTATTTATTACTAAACAGGAACAAAAAGTAAAGAACAAATATAAAATTGGGTTGCCTCCCAACAAGCGCTATTGTTTAACGCCCCAAGCTAGGCATAAAAACGTGAATAGATCTAGGTATTGTCATCTTTGGTATGCAATCCATAAGTGGCTCTCATAATAGATTCATATGTCATTTTAATTTTCTTCCTAGGAAAGTGTTTCATGCCTTCCCTTAACAGAAATTGGAATCTAATGTTTCCTTCTTTCATATCAATAACTAGCAAAGGGCCCATGCGTTGCAATGGGAGAAAACAATATCACACGCTCTTAGTTTGCATAAAATGGTATATAATCTGAGTATTTGTAGTTACAGCCCAAACAAAGATGGTCTTTTCCTACAAAAGCGCAAGTTAAAGATTCCCCATGTCTTCTATTTAAACACGGCTTGTTATTTTTCTAATAACATCATACTTAGATTCTATATATTTTTCTAATCAAATTTCATATATAAGATGTTAAATTTGGAGTTACGGTTTAGAAGATATGAGTATTTTAAAAAACATTTGATATGCAACACGGGTTTAATGTTAGAAACATCAGGGGGGTTCTATAAAATAGCATGACGGACTAAGAATACCTATGTATTTTATTAGTAGGTATAGATTACACCAATCGTTCTAAGGAAAGGTCAAGAATAATAGGACATGTAGGATTGCAATCTATATCAAGAACAACGAAATCTACGGGCACATAATTCCTATTTGCAACAATAAGAACATCATTAATCCTTCCCATAGGTTTATTAATACTTGAATCTGCAAGATGCAAATTTAAAGAACAATCATCAAATTCATAGAAACCTAACACATCACACAAAGTTTTTGGAATCATGGAAACGCTAGCACCCAAATCACACAAAGCATGGTATTCATAGTATTTAACCTTAATCTTAATAGTAGGTTCCCACTCATCATAAAGTTTTCTAGGGATAGAAACTTCTAATTCAAGCTTTTCTTCAAAAAATTGCATCATAGCATCAACGATATGTTTAGTAAAAGCTTTGTTTTGATTATAAGCATGAGGATAATTCAACACATATTGCAACAAGGAAATACAATACATTAAAGAACAATTATCATAATTAAATTCCTTGAAATCCAAAAGAGTTGGTTCATTGCTACTTAAAGTCTTGACCTCTCCAATCCCACTTTTATCAATTTATGCATCTAGATCTAAAAACTCCGAATCATTGGGACGCCTTTTGACTAAATTTTGACTCATCTCCAGTCCCATCTTTATCAAAGATTCAATAGGAGTCACATCAATCACTTTTAGATCTTCATCATTATTCTCATGGAAACTAGATGAACATGCTTTTACAAACAAATCTTTTTAGCACGCATCTTAGCGGTTCTTTCTTTGCACTCATCAATAGAAATTCTCATGGCTTTGAGAAACTCATTGATATTATGCTTAGGTGGAATAGATCTAAGTTTCAAAGAATCATCATCAAGAGAAATTCTATCCACGTTCCTAGCCAAATCATCAATCTTGAGAAATTTTTCTGCAATCAAAGCATTAAAATTCTTTTACGAACTCATAAATTCCTTAACATATTCTCAAAATCAGAGGGCATCTTATTAAAATTTCCATGAGAATGGTTGTAGGAATTACCATAATTATTAGAGGAATTACTAGGAAACGGCCTAGGATTAAAATTGCCTCTATACGCGTTATTACCAAAAAAATTCCTACCAACAAAATTCACATCCATAGATTCATTATTATTATCAATCAAAGTGGACAAAGGCATATCATTAGGATCATAAGAAGCACTCTTATTAGCAAATAATTTCATAAGTTCATCCATCTTTCCACTCAAAACATTAATCTCTTCAATCGCATGTACCTTTTTACTAGTGGATATTTCGGTGTGCTATTGAGAATAATTAACCATGATATTATCTAGGAGCTTAGTAGCCTCTCCTAAAGTAATTTCCATAAAAGTGCCCCCCGCGGCCGAATCTAAAAGATTTCTAGAAGCCATTCAATCCGGCATAAAAAATTGTATAATCATCCATAATTTCAAACCATGTGTAGGGCAATTTCATATCATCAATTTCATCCTCTCCCAAGATTGTGCAACATGATCATGATCAAATTTCTTAAAATTCATAATATCGTTCCTAAGGGAGATCATCTTAGCAGGAGGAAAATACTTAGAGGTGAAAGCATCTTTACACTTATTCCACGAATCAATGCTATTTTTAGGCAAAGATGAAAACCAAGTTTTAGCATGATCTCTAAGCGAAAACGAGAATAGCTTCAATTTAACAATATCATTATCCACATATTTCTTATTTTGCATATCACACAAATCAACTAAATTGTTTAGATGGGATGCGGCATCTTCACTAGGAAGGCCAGAAAATTGATCTTCATAACAAGATTCAGCAATGTGGCATTAATTTCACAAGATTCAGCATTAGTAGTGGGAGAAATCGGGGTACTAATAAAATCATTGTTGTTGGTGTTGGAAAAGTCACACAATTTAGTATTATCTTGAGCCATTGTGACAAAGCAAGCAATCCAACACACGAGCACACAAGAAGCAAGTGAATAAGACGAACGAAAGAGGGGCGAAGAAAAGGCAAATCTTTTTGAAAATCATTTTAGAGGTGGGGGAGAGGAAAACGAGAGGCGAATGGCGAATAATGTAATGCAAGAGAGGAAATTTTATGATGGGTACTTGGTATGGTTTGACTTGACGTAGATCTCCCCCGCAACGGCGCCAGAAATTCTTCCTCCTACTTCTTGAGCATGCGTTGGTTTTTCCCTTGAAGAGGAAAGGGTGATGTAGCAAAGTAGAGTAAGTATTTCCCTCAGTTTGAGAACCAAGGTATCAATCCAGTAGGAGATAACGCACAAGTCACCAAATACATGCACAAATAATCAACAAACTTGCACCCAACGCGATAAAGGGGTTGTCAATCCCTTCATGGTTACTTGCAAAAGCAACATCTGATAGAGATAGATAAACAGTAAAGTAAATATATTTGGTATTTTTGGTTTATAGATTGGAAAGTAAAAGATTGCAAAATAGTAGATTAGAAACTAGTATGATGGAAAATAGAACTTATATGATGGAAAAGAGACCCGGGGGCCATAGGTTTCACTAGTGGCTTCTCTCAAGATAGCAAATAATACGGTGGGTGAACAAATTACTGCCGAGCAATTGATAGAAGAGCGCAAAATTATAATGATATCCAAGGCAATGATCATGAACATAGGCATCATGTCCGCGTTAAGTAGACCGAAACAATTCTGCATCTACTACTATTACTCCACACATCGACCGACTCCTACTTGCATCTAGAGTATTTAGTTCACAAAGAACAGAGTAACGCATTAAGTAAGATGACATGATGTAGAGGAATTAACTCAAGCAATATGATGAAAACCCCATCTTTTTATCCTCGAGGGAAACAATACAATGTGTTCCTTGTTGCCCCTACTGTCACTAGGAAAGGACACCGCAAGATTGAACCCAAACCTAAGCACTTCTCCCATTGCAAGAAAAACCAATCTAGTAGGCCAAACTAAACCTATAATTCGAAGAGACTTGCAAAGATATCAAATCACGCATATAAGAATTCAGAGAAGACTCAAATAATATTCACAGATAATTTGATCATAAATCCACAATTCATCGGATCTCAGCAAACACACGCAAAAGAGTATTACATTGAATTGATCTCTAAGAACATCAAGGAGAACATGGTATTGAGAAGAAAAGAGAGATAAGAAGCCATCTAGCTACTAGCTATGGACCCATAGGTCTGTGGTAAACTACTCACGCTTCATCGGAAGGGTAATGGTGCTGATGTAGAAGCCCTCCGTGATCGAATCCCCCTCCGATAGGACGCCGGAAAAGGCCCCTAGATGGGATGTCACGGGTACAAAAGGTTGCAGTGGTGGAAAAGTGTTTTCGTGGCTCCCCCCTAATGATTTTGGGGTATAAGAGTATGTACGGGGAAAACAATTAGGTCAGGAGAGCGCTCCGAGGGGCCCACGAGGTAGGGGGTGCACCGAGGGAGTCCCGAACTAGGGGGTGTCCGGACAGCCGAACTGTCATTGTCGGTCAGACTCCAAGACTATGAAGATACAAGATTGAAGACTTCGTCCCGTGTCCGGATGGGACTTTCCTTGGTGTGGAAGGCAAGCTTGGCGATACGGATATGTAGATCTCCTACCATTGTAACCGACTCTATGTAACCCTAGCCCTCTCCGGTGTCTATATAAACCGGATGGCTTTAGTCCGTAGGACGAACAACAAACATACCATAGGCTAGCTTCTAGGGTTTAGCCTCCTTGATCTCGTGGTAGATCTACTCTTGTAATACCCACATCATCAATATCAATCAAGCAGGACGTAGGGTTTTACCTCCATCAAGAGGGCCCGAACCTGGGTAAAACATTGTGTCCCTTGTCTCCTGTTACCATCCGCCTAGACGCACAGTTCGGGACCCCCTACCCTAGATCCGCCGATTTTGACACCGACATTGGTGCTTTCATTGAGAGTTCCTCTGTGTCGTCACCGATAGGCTCGATGGCTTCTTCAATCATCAATAACGACGCAGTCCAGGGTGAGACTTTTCTCCCCGAATAAATCTTCGTATTCGGCGGCTTCGCACTACGGGCCAATTCGCTTGGCCATCTGGAGCAGATCGAAAGCCACGCCCCTGGCCGTCAGGTCAGATTTGGAAGTTTGAACTTCATGGCTGACATCCGTAGAGACTTGATCTTCGATGGATTCGAGCCACAGCCGAGCGCGCCGCACTGTCACGATGGGCATGATTTAGCTCTGCAGCCGGACAGTGCCCTGGAGGCCGCGCACAAGCCTGCTCCGACCCTCGATTCAGAGCCGGCTGCACAGATCGAGGACGGGTGGCTAGACACCGCCTCGGGGGCTGCAACCTCTATGGCGATGGAGCCGAACACTGACCTTGTCCCTTGTGAAGCTCGTGACTCCGAGGTGCCGGACTCCTCGCCGGACTCCGAGCCTCCCGCGCCCCCTTCAACCGAATCCGATTGGGTGCCGATCATCGAGTTCACCGCTGCGGACATCTTTCAACACTCACCTTTTGGCGACATCTTGAGTTCGCTAAAGTATCTCTCGTTATCAGGAGAGCCCTGGCCGGACTGCGGTCAGGACGGTTGGGATGCGGTCGACGAAGAAATTCAAGGCCCACCCACCACCCATTTAGTAGCCACTATCGACGATTTAACCGACATGCTAGACCTCGACTCCGAAGACATCGACGGTATGGACGACGATGCCGGAGACGACCAAGAACCAGCGCCTACTGGGCACTGGAAAGCCACCTCAACGCACGACGTATACATGGTGGATACTCCAAAGGGAAGTGATAACGAGGAACAACGGGATGTGGCGAAGGACAACTCCCCCGACAAACAACCAAAACGGCGATGCAAGTGCCGCCCGAAGTCCCACCTCGATAACAACGGCACCCATACTGACCCAGCCTTAGAGCAGGGCGAAGCCGTGGAAGACGAACATGCCACCAAGCAACCATCCGAACAGGATGAACCGGACAAGCAACCATCCGATCAGGATGAACCGGACAAGCAACCCATCCCCGGCGAAAACAACAGTGCAGACGATCTCACACCTGACACATCACCGGAGCATAAGAACCTTCATAAAAGGCTCGTCGCCATTGCAAGAAGTATGAAGAAGCAAAAGCGGAAGCTCAAAACAGCGGAGGACGCACTCAGAATAAGATGGAGCAAAGTACTCAATACCGCAGATAAATACAGCAATAGTCACCAAACAAAGAGCTACCCGAAGCGCAAGCTGTTGCCCGAATTTGACGAGGAGGCCGTAGAGCCCCCACAGTCAAAAAAGAAAGAGGCCGCCTGGCCGGATAGACGACCAGATGACAGGCTAAGAGCGGCAAGCGGCGCCGCACACCAGCCGGCACACGATCCACATAAGGATCCTCGCAAAAAGGATGTCCCGGTCAGGTCCATCTATGGGCCAAAAAAGAAGACTCCAAGGAGCAACACAACCCGCCGAGTGTTTGACAACGGCACACCTAAATACAGGGGCGCCGCACACCCACTATGTTTCACCGGTGAGGTACTGGATCATGAATTTCCAGCGGGATTCAAACCCGTCAACATAGAGGCATATGACGGAACAACAGACCCCGGAGTCTGGATTGAGGATTATATCCTACACATACATATGGCCAGAGGAGACGATCTCCATGCCATAAAATACCTACCCCTCAAGCTCAAAGGGCCAGCTCGGCATTGGCTCAAAAGCCTCCCAGAAAATACCATTGGAAGTTGGGAAGAGCTCGAGGATGCGTTTCGAGCAAATTTTCAGGGGACTTATGTCCGCCCTCTGGATGCAGACGATTTAAGTCACATAACTCAACAACCCGGAGAGTCAGCACGCAAATTCTGGAACATGTTCCTCACCAAAAAGAACCAAATAGTCGACTGTCCGGACGCCGAAGCCTTAGCAGCTTTTAAACATAACGTCCGAGACGAATGGCTCGCCAGACACCTCGGCTAGGAAAAGCCAAGAAAAATGGCCGCGCTAACAAGCCTCATGACCCGCTTTTGCGCGGGGGGAGATAGCTGGCTGGCAAGATGCAGTACCAGCGACCCAAGTACATCTGAGGTCCGAGATGGAAATGGGAAATCACGATGCAGAAAAGATCAGCGCCTGAATAAGGAAAATGGCCCAAATAGCATAGCGGTCAACGCCGGATTCAAAAGCTCTCAGCCGAATAATAAAACACTGCCTCTTAAGGACAACAGTGATGAGCTATCCAACCTAAATAAAATCTTGGATAGGATGTGTCAAATCCATAGTACCCCCGGGAAGCCTGCAAACCATACCCACAGAGATTGTTGGGTCTTCAAGTAGTCCGGCCGACTTAACGCCGAACATAAGGGGCTCGACACACCAAGCGAAGACGACGAACCCCACAAGCAGCACACCGGGAAATAGAAGACTTTCCCACTAGAAGTCAAAACAGTGAACTCACTTCATGTGATCACAAGGAAAAATAGTGCGACACCTGCTAAAACATGCACCGCATGTTCCACCCCAGCAGAGTCCCGAAATTGGATGTTTAAACCAATTACTTTCGACCATCAGGATTACTCCAGAAGTGTTCAAAACGCAGGAGGGACTGCTTTGGTATTGGATCCCATAATCAATGGACTACAATTCACACAAGTCCTAATGGATGGCGGCAGCGATATAAACCTGCTATACCAGGACACCATCCGCAGAATGGGGATAGACCCTAACAAAATTCACCATAGCAGCACTTCCTTCAAAGGAGTGAGGCCAGGTCTTTACTCCAATTGCACAGGCTCTGTACTGCTAGAGGTTGTGTTCGGTTCATCCGACAACCTCCATCGCGAAAAGCTCACTTTCCATATCGCCCCATTCAAAAGTAGCCATCAAGCACTACTGGGATGCGAAGCTTTCACCCGCTTTAACGCAGTACCGCATTACGCATCTCTTACACTTAAAATGCCCGATCCACGCGGCATAATCTCATTAAAGGGTAATTCTGAGTGTTCCTCGACCACGGAAAACGTGAGACTGCCTTGACAGCCACACACTAATCTGACCTTGCTGGTCAAAAGCCCCTAAAAATAGGTCATTCAGACCTCAGACACGGTTAGGCGAGTCCGGCATAAATAAACAAGGGGCTTCCCAGCCGCATACCT
Source organism: Triticum aestivum (assembly GCF_018294505.1). Classification (NCBI taxonomy): domain Eukaryota; kingdom Viridiplantae; phylum Streptophyta; class Magnoliopsida; order Poales; family Poaceae; genus Triticum; species Triticum aestivum. Next base: position 507,210,870 of record NC_057810.1, on the reverse strand, counting down.
CTTTACAAGGGGCTGCACGTATAAACGATGAGAGCCAATAAAGCTCAACTTTATTCATCTTCCAAATCATACTTTATTTTAAATACATCTTTTGCACGATATTTTTTCCAAACTAAGTTCTTCTCTTTTTCAGATGAAGCACGTGCTACACCCGTCCAGGATACAGCACAATGGAGACACACGCGCAGACGTGCAGCAGGGACCCGTTGCAAGGATTCTTTTCAGATTAAGACCCTGTGTAAACCTTTCTTACTGTCTCTTGTTGATACGCATCCCCCAGTTTACTACCATAACCGAGGAGGAGGCTGGCGTTTTGGCATCGGCCGCGTCAGAAGTTCTCGCCCGTACCTGGACACTAGGGGCTTAGAGCATTGTTCTGCCCGGTATCATAAAGACCCAATACCTCAGGGAGTGTTCGGCGTCTCGAGTTAGGCCTTATATGCATCAGCTCCGAATCATGTCTTTGGTCAAATGTTGGGTTTGCCCAGCTCCTGTGTTTTGCTGCCTTACGTTCCGCTCCATCGGCTAACGCGGCACGAGGAGAACTACTGCGATTGTGCCCCGATTCGGCCGGGTGAGCACCTCAGTAGAGAAAGAAGAAAACTGACTGTCATGATATAGCGAGAGACTGGTCAACCACTCGATCGACTACTGGAATGTTTAGAATTCCTTCGCTTTGATGAAGGACCACTTCCCGGTCAGGCACATACGCGCCCCGAGTTCGGAGAGCGCGGTGCCTCTAGGGGCTATATAGTAGCCCCACCATCGAGCTCCTATGGCTAAGTGAAAGTGATAAAGCATTATAGTCCGGTTGCCTAGTTTGCTATGCTATAACCTCCTTCAAAGGACCAAGACGTTGGATTAAGTGTGAAAAATTGCTTTTTTTGCAAACACCCCCGCACCATGTGCGTGGGGGCTGAAGCCAAAGACTGCCATCTTTCAGGTTATACACACATATACGGTCACACAAGAGATAGTCCAGTACTTGAACGCACAAGTATAAAAAGCCCTTACATTATAAATATGATCCCACAAATCATATATGTCATTTGAACATAACATCTTTCGAGCACCGCGACTCTATTAAACGAGCGCCCTGCAGGACTTCCTCAAAATAGTGCTCGGCGGGTAATCGGCTTTTGTCCGAACCTCGGGATGCAACATCGGTAGCATCCATCTCCGCCCAGTATGTCTTAACACGGGCGAGAGCCATCCGTGCACCCTCTATGTGTGCCGACCGCTGCATCGCCTTGATATGCGGCACTGCCTCAAGGAATTGCTGCAACAAACCAAAATAACTCTTCGGCTTGGGCCTTTCTGGCCACAGATGAGCCACCACATCCATCATGGCAAGTCCGGACAATCTATTCAGCTCAGCCCACTCAGCCAACCAATCGGACAACGGAAGCGGACGCTCCGGACTATGGAATTGAGACCAGAAAAGCTCTTCCATTTCGTGATCCTTCTGGCTTCGAAAGTGCACGACTGCGTCCGCCGCACTCGCCGCCAAATCCAGATAAGGATCCTCCGCACCACACAATTGGCCCAACTGAGCATACTTCGGATCCGTGAACTTCCTACGCAGCAGAAAGGGCTTTCCAGCCGCAATGTCTCCGTCCTGGCGTAGTTCCTCCTTCTTAGCCCGCATCATGCAACGAGCATCCTTGGCTTCGGCGGCGGCCTTCTTCAGGTCCACTTGCTCCGCTCGGCGTTCTCTTTCAAGAACCTCATAGCGGTCGGTAGCATATTTTAATTTCACGGCCATTCCGGCCATCTCCTCCCTGCTTCGGCAGTGAGCAGCCTTTTCGGCTTTTAATTCTTCCGCTGCCTTCGAGGCAGCCGCATCACTTTTCCTGGCTTGCTCCTTGGCTCGAGCAAGCTCTGCTCGAAGGTTTTCCACAGCAGCGGCACCATCTGCATCAAATACTAATTGTAAGGAACGGGCATTAGCTCCCTCACTAGGTGACCGCGGAGAAACCACCTACATTGTGACTCGTCAAGTCGTTTATTAACCAGCGCGATGTCCGCATCCGCAACATCAAGTTGCCGCTTCAGCTCGGCAACTCCATCAGTCCGGCTGGCCACCGAACGTTCCGCCACCTGCATAGGAAAGGCAATCTATAACTGAGACTATGATCCTCGGCACGCTGTCGCTTTCGACAGCATCCCAAGTCTCAGGGGCTACTATCTACACAGGGCACACTCTATGTGCAAAATTGTCAAAAGGTATGTCATTTTTTGCGTACCTCAAACCCCGTCAGCAAACTTCCGACAGCCTCATGCAACCCGCTCTCGGCAGATGAGATCCTTTCAATCACCATACTCATTAAAGTGCGGTGATCTTCTGAGATAGACGCCCTCTCGAGCAAATCCTGCAGCTCCACCGACCGTACTCCAGTGGGTGCAGAACTCCCCGGCCCCGCCGGATTCGGGGAGACCCTTCGTGACGACACCTCAGGATCGTCCGCCCCGCCCGACGGGGCGGCAGATGGAGGCGTTTCGCTCTCCATCATCTCCGAACGAAGGTCCCTCGAAGATGAGCTTTGCTGAGAAGGGCTGAGATCCGAACTACAAGGTGAAAACTTTGGTTACCCTCAGAAATAAAGTAGGAATGTCCCCTATTACAAAACTTCCCCTTTTTTACTTACGGCTTGCTGGAGGGCTAATTCCTTTGGGGAGACTATGCGGTCGGGGCTCTTCCCGGCACAGGACCTTCCGATGCAGATTTCTTTCCCCGCTTTGAGGCCTTGGCCTCCGGGTCTTTGGAAGCGGTCCTCTTCTCCCCCTGAAGGGAGGGATTCTTGATTCCCCCCTTACTGAAAGCCTCCTTGGCAGAGGTGGTAGTTTCCCTGTGCCCCCCTTCGCCATCCTCCGAGGGTGCAACTTCCAACATTTTGATTAATACGGGATCCGGCGTGGTCTCAGGGAGGGGGGCCGGACACCGTATAAGTTTTGCTTGCGCTATCCACTCCTGTCCAAGGGATAGCTAGTTAAAAGGCAAACCCATGATAGATGAATGGACAATGTGTCCAGACATAGGGCTACTTACTTGAGAATCCGGGCGATTGCAGCTTAGGCCAGCGTCCTCGGTCAAGTCCGGACGCATCTCTTGCGATCCGAAGAACAGTTTGTACATCTCCATGGGTGTCAAACCCATGAAGTGTTGGAGAGCTCGTGGTCCCTCCGGATTAAATTCCCACAGGCGGAGAGGGCGACGTTTGCAGGGCAGAAGGCGCCGAATCAGCATAACCTATGTCACTACGACCAGATTGATCTCCCTTTCTTGGAGGTCTCGAATCCGGCCCTGCAAAAGGGGGACGTCTTTGGACGGCCCCCAGTCAAGCCCTTTGTTGACCCATGACGTCAGCCGTTGTGCAGGGCCCGGGCGAAAGGCGGACGGCGGCCTCTGCCTGCTGCCCCTGGGGGCGGTGATATAGAACCACTCATGTTGCCACAAGCCGAGCTCCTCCTGAAAAGAGCCCTCGGGTCATGGAGCATCGGCCCTCTTACTTATAACCGCCCCGCCGCACTCTGCCTGACGCCCCTCAATCATCTTCGGCTCCACGTTGAAGGTTTTGAGCCACAAGCCGAAGTGAGGGGTAGTGCGGAGGAAGGCTTCGCAGACAACAATGAAAGATGAGATGTGGAGGATGGACTCCGGAGCCAAATCATGGAATTCCAGCCCATAGTAAAACATGAGCCCCCTCACGAAGGGATCCACCGGGAAGCCTAAACCCCGACGGAAGTGAGACACGAACACGACGCTCTCGTCGGGCTCGGGAGTAGGAATAACTTGCCCTCGGGCAGGCAACCTATGCGAAATCTCGTAGGTTAAGTACCTGGCATCTCTCAGCTTTAGCACGTCCTCTTCCGTGACAGAGGAAGGCATCCACCGGCCTCATAGGTCGGAGCCAGACATTGTCGAAGGTCGAAAGTACCCGAATTTGGAGCCCTGGGTGTTGGAACTCGGGGCGAGGGGCGGATTCGATTGAGGATTGGAGAAAAAGAACGGGCCTTGGTCTCATTATAAAGAGGAAGAACACCAAGAGCCGTCCTCGTGACGTTTGGAACCCGCCTTCGATGGAGGGGGCGTGGTAACGGGCGCGGTTGGGTTACCCACGTCCATATTGATGGGAATCCCGGAATAAGGGGAACACGATCTCTACTTTGACAAGACGTGCCAAGGAAACTGCATCGCTAAACGCGCAGAGGTGGTATAATAAAAATGATTCGAATAAAGACTTGGCTGTGGTATGACGCCACGCCACAAAATACGTCAGCAGATTGAACTTGTGTAAATATTATCCTCTCTACGGTGGTATGTGGAATTTGTTTTGCAGAGCCGGACACTATCCTGGTGTTCACAATCTTCTATAAATTATTCGGAGGAGGAACCCGCCTTGCAATGTCGAAGACAATATGCGCGCCGGACTCATCGTCATTGAAGCCTGGTTTAGGGGCTACCGAGGGAGTCCCGGACTAGGGGGTGTCCGGACAGCCGAACTATCATTGTCGGCCAGACTCCAAGACTATGAAGATACAAGATTGAAGACTTCGTCCCGTGTCCGGATGGGACTTTCCTTGGCGTGGAAGGCAAGCTTGGCGATACGGATATGTAGATCTCCTACCATTGTAACCGACTCTGTGTAACCCTAGCCCTCTCCGGTGTCTATATAAACCGGATGGCTTTAGTCCGTAGGACGAACAACAATCATACCATAGGCTAGCTTCTAGGGTTTAGCCTCCTTGATCTCGTGGTAGATCTACTCTTGTAATACCGACATCATCAATATCAATCAAGCAGGACGTAGGGTTTTACCTTCATCAAGAGGGCCCGAACCTGGGTAAAACATTGTGTCCCTTGTCTCCTGTTACCATCCGCCTAGACGCACAGTTCGGGACCCCCTACCCGAGATCCGCCGGTTTTGACACTGACATGCACCCTCCACCCTCGTGGATGCCCCATTGTGTCTTCGACTTCATCTCCAAGTCTCCTGGTTTGCTTCTGGTCTAAGAAAGATCATCGCGAAAGTTTTATTCCGTTTGGTATTCCTTTCTTGCAAAAATCTAAAACAGGCACAAAACAGAAACTGGCATTGGGCTCTAGGTTACTAGGTTAGTGAAAGCACAAGTGCTCCCTGGGTAATTTTGGTAATTAATGTCAAGATATCTCTTGTTGGACTAATACTTCTATCTAGTATATTTCAGATGAGTTCAACATTGGAGTGGTAGGATAAGAGGATGTGGACCCCCTTTAAGATGCTAGGAACAAACATTGTCAAAGGCTCAAGACTCTACCTTTTCATTTTAGTGATCCAAGACCACATTGAGTCCATAGGAAAAGCCAATACTATTAAAAGGGGATGAGGTGTTTCTTAATGGCTTGCTTACTCGAAATGCTTACTGATATGCTCCAAAAACCCTCAACCACTTTCTCATTTCCACATATGTCCTAAACCTAAAGTCAAACTCGGCCCCACCGGTTTGATCTATCCGGCGCCACCGAGTTCACTTGACATAGCCATTTCTAGAAACCCTAATCAATTTGGTCTCACCGATGGGATCTCGGTCTCACCGAGATGGCCCTGCAAACTCTCTGTTACCTATTGCAGTTATTTCGGTCTCACCGAGATACGCAGTTGGTCCCACCGAGTTTGCTTGACCAAGTCTCTGTTTGCTTATTGCTGAAATCGGTCTCACCAGTTCATGCAATCGGTCTCACCGAGATGAGGTTTTGCCCTAACCCTAGCACATCGCTCTCACCGAGTTGACCTTGTAGGTCCCACCGAAAACTCTAAGTTCACATTTTGAACCATACCGATCCGACCGAGTTTCACTATTCGGTCCCACCGAGTTTGGTAAATTGTGTGTAATGGCTAGATTTTGTGTGGAGGCTATATATACCCCTCCACCCCCTTCTCCATATGAGAGAGAGACATCAGAACGTGCCTACACTTCCACTAATCATTTTCTGAGAGAGAACCACCTACTCATGTGTTGAGACCAAGACATCCCAATCCAACCACACGAATCTTGATCTCTAGCCTTCCCCAAGTTGCTTTCCACTTAAATCATCTTTCCACCATAGCCAAATCTATGAGAGAGAGTTGAGTGTTGGGGAGACTATCATTCGAAGCACAAGAGCAAGGAGTTCATCATCAACACACCATGTATTACCTTTTGGAGAGTGGTGTCTCCTAGATTGGTTAGGTGTCACTTGGGAGCCTCCGTCAAGATTGTGGAGTTGAACAAAGGAGTTTGTAAGGGCAAGGAGATCACCTACTTCGTGAAGATCTACCCAAGTGAGGCAAGTCCTTCGTGGGCGATGGCCATGGTGGGATAGACAAGGTTGCTTCTTCGTGGACCCTTCGTGGGTGGAGCCCTCCGTGGACTTGCGCAACCGTTACCCTTCGTGGGTTGAAGTCTCCACCAACGTGGATGTACGATAGCACCACCTATCGGAACCACGCCAAAAATCTTCGTGTCTACAATTGCGTTTGCACACTCCAATCCCATCCCTTTACTTTTTTGCAAGTTGCATGCTTTACTTTCCGCTGCTCATATACTCTTGTCGTGCTTGCTTGATTTGTATTGTGGATGCTTAAAATTATGCCTATCTCCAACCTTAACTTGAAAAACTTAAAAACTGATATCTTTATTTGTTGAGGGTCTAATCACCCCCCTCTAGACACCTCTTCTTGATCCTTTCAATTGGTATCAAAGCTTTGGTCTCCATTGCTTTGGTTTAAACGCCATTGGAGGAAGATGGATGAGTCTACGATTGGGAGTATTAGACGTAGAGTGCCTATGCTTGATGGAGAGTTCTATAATGCTTGGAAAAATGATTTGCTTGAGATTTTCAATGAATATCACTTGAACAAGTACATCACTACTCCTTGTGCACCCCTTGTTGACCCCTTGCATCCTACCCCTGATGATTCTCTTGATATGATTCACAATCTTAGATCTGTCAATCTTATAACTAGAGTATTACCTAGAAATTTGATTGCTTGCTTGCCAACTCTTGAATGTGCTTACATTATATGGAGATTTCTTTAGGAACGATTTCCAAACTATTCCCTGAAAAACTTAGATGAGATTCTTCACAAGTCTATTGCTTTGAATAAGATGAGTCCTAATGATCCTAAGTTTGGTGATTGTGTATTTGAGCTTCGTGACTTTATGCGTGCCAAAGGATATGTTGGAATCATTAGCAACATCATTGCCGAAGTCATTAGAATTCATAGAGATGCACATTGTCATGATCACAAAACTAATGAATCACTCTCTCTAGGAAATGATCAATCACAAGATGATGTTGAACATGGATACTATGATGAGGATGATGATAGTGACTATGATCTCAATGAGTCTATGAGACACTTTGGTCTTATGGCTAACCTTCGCGGCTACATGGCTAGATGAAAGGAATGGGTTCTTGATAGTGGATGTACCGATCACATGACCGGAGACAATGATATGTTTTGTAAACTTGTTGAAAACGACGGCCCTCGAAAGTATGTCACTTTTGGTGATAACTCAAAGGGTAAGGTGGTTGGCCTTGGTAAGGTGGCCATCTTACATGATAGCTCCATACAAAATGTTATGCTCGTTGAATCTCTTGGATATAATTTACTTTCTGTATCTAGACTAGCCGATTTCGGTTTCAATGTCCTATTTACTGAAGTAGACTGCCAAGTGTTTTGAAGAGATAATCATAATATGGTCTTTACTGACATACATAGAGGTGATCTATACATTGTTGATTTCACTAAAAAGGCTCAACCTAGAACTTGCTTAATTGCTAAATCTTCTAAAGGCTGGTTGTGGCATAGATGTTAGGTCATGTGGGCATGCGAAATCTTGACAAGCTTATTAAAGGTGATCATATCCTTGGTGTTAAAGATGTTATATTTGACAAGGATAGACTTTGTAGTGCTTGCCAAGCAGGAAAACAAGTTGAAGGAAGTCATCCCATGAAGAACATCATGACCACGAGAAGACCACTCGCTACTTCACATGGATCTGTTTGGTCCCAACACCTACAAGAGTCTCGATGGTAACTCATTAAGATTGGTCATTGTTGATGATTTTTCAAGATTTACATGGGTGTTCTTTCTTGATGATAAATCGCAGGTCCAAAAGATCTTCAAGAACTTCGCTAGGAAGGCCCAAAATCAATTTGAAGTGAAGATCAAGAAGCCTCACAGCGACAACGGAACGGAGTTCAAGAACGCCAATGTGGACACTTTTCTTGATGAAGAAGGGATTTCACATGAGTTCTCGGCTACGTACACGCCTCAACAAAATGTAGTTGTTGGGAGGAAGAACCGGACGCTCATTGAAATGGCGAGAACGATGCTTAATGAGTACAAGACGCCAAAACACTTTTGGGTGGAAGCGGTTGAGGCAGCTTGCCATGCAACGAATCGTCTATACCTTCACAAGCTACTCGGAAAGACGGCATACGAGCTTCTCACCCGTAACAAACCCCAAGTTAGATACTTTCGGGTATTCGGCTCAAAGTGCTACATTCTTGATACGCATCGTCGTTCGAAATTTGCACCTAAAGCTCATGAAGGTTTCCTACTCGGTTATGGCTCAAACTCTCACACATATCGTGTCTACAACAATTTCACCCGAAAGGTTGAAGAGACGATAGATGTGAAGTTTGATGAATCTAACGGCTCGCAAGTAGAACAATTGACAATTGATGTAGGTGACAAAGATCCTTCAGAAGCAATACAAGATTTGTCTATTGGCAAAATTCGCCAAACAAAGTGAAGGATAATACCTCATCTATCCAAGTGGAAGCCTCAACTTCACGCCAAGGTGAACCACAAGTTGACTTGGAGGCATCCATAAGTGGGACGCATCAAGACGATGGAAACAAGGGTGTACAACAAGACGAACCTCGTCGACCTCCTTCTCCACCTCCATGAGAGAACAACAACGCCAACAACAACGAAGAAAGATAAGAATAAGAACACAACAATGAAGAGGATGTTCCACCCCGACCCAAACAAAAGCTCTCACGAGTTTGAGCAAGAGTCTCGAGAGATCATCTCGTTGAACAAATCTATGATGATATTCAAATCGGGAGAATTACCCGCTCTAAAACTCGTTTGGCTAACTTTTGTGAACATTACTCATTCATTTCTAGTATTGAACCTATGAAGGTAGAAGATGCTCTCAATGATCCGGATTGGGTGAACGCCATTCATGAAGAGCTACACAATTTCGAGAGGAACCAAGTGTGGACATTGGTTGAAAAGCCCGATGAGAAGCACAATGTCATTGGAACCAAATGGGTGTTTCAGAACAAGAAAGATGAAGATGGACAAGTTGTATGCAACAAGGCTCGTCTCGTCACTCAAGGCTACACTCAAGTCGAAGAGAGAATTCCTTATTTAACACTGTCTTAAAATTTGTTGCCTTATTTGACACTAAAAGCTTTTTTCTTCCTTATATAACGTCGTGTCTAAATTTTATGCCCTTTATGACACTTCCATCCCTTTGGAGCCATAACGATGTTAAATGACACCTGAAAAAGACCTATTTACCCCTAGATGACCTAAACTCGTGTGTATTCAGTCATAGAGGGTTTCAAAGCTCGTGTGGAGCGTCGCGGTCGGCAACGAGGCTGTGCCTCGGCTTCGACTGGACGTTGGCCGCCTGGCTCCTCTGGATGAGATGGAGTACATCACATGAGCAGTTGAGCAGTACTTGTGTGCTCGTCGATGCGCGAGGATGGACTTATGCATAAATGTATGTGTACGTGGCTGGACGGCACGCATGTATTTCAATATGTACACGTACTTTCTGGCTACAGGCTAATCATACTGTACAGTTGTCGACACCCAAAAGCCACGAGCCCTTAGATGCATGCAGATACTAGCACCAGGCCTGACTAGCATGTAAGAGTACATGAGCAACCTAATATGCATGCACGTGTGCAAAACTAATCAAAGATGAGCTACCGCATGCATGTTTGCTTCCATGTATATTCTGCATTCGTTTTATTTTTCTATAATTAAATTCTGTTTGGTACAAAATCACGTCGAACACCATCCAGATAAAGTCACATATTGAAGCTAAAGAACAACGTAAAATTTTGGTCACATACCCGATGAGGGACAAATTGGTCTTTTCAGGTGTCATTTGACACTGTTAAGGCTCAAAATGGATGAAAGTGCCATAAAAGGCATATGTAGCGACCAGACCTCAAACGATCAAGTCTCTGTGCATCAGTGTCATCCCTGGATTGGTAATGCTGACACGCACAGTACTCGAGGAATTATAACAAAGTTTCAATCACACACTTATTACATCGAGTCCTCATAAAGAGTATGATTATACAAAAATATAATGGCTGAAGGCCATCTAAACTAAATAATTGCTGAAGCTTCGAAGGTAAATGAGTCCAACAACTCCAACGCATAGCTAAGTGCAAAACAACGACCTATCGCACCTTATTCGCCGTCTGAGTAGTTTGCAACATGAGACGTTGCAGCCGTGTAGGTCAGCACATTGAATATGCTGGCAGAGTTACACTGTAAAGCAACAAAATGCAAGAACTATATCTACATGCAATATTTGGCTGGTGGAGGCTGTAAGTTTATGATTTTGCATAAAGCTAGTTTTTTCCTACAACAAAGGAATAAATTTATTTGACTACTCCCAAGTTGCCCAATATTTGAGAAGGTAACCCCAACTCAAATCCCAATTAAAAGTATCATCATTATCCCAACAAATTCATTAAATAAAGTGATGAGATCACATCAATGGATTCAAGTACTAGATACTCAAGATGTCCATAACCAGAAACATGGCTACGGGTTGAGGGCGGTGGCGGCTGCGGGTTGAGGGGAAAAGGTGGCGGGGTGGACGGCTTATAAAGGGGTCCGAGGGTGTGGCTTGGAGGAGGGGGCGGCGGCGCTGGAGTCCTGGCCGGACTCGGCGGCAGGCGGCGGCGGGAGTCCCGCGCTCGGGGACGAGGCGGTCGGCGCGCTGGGTCGGCTAGGCTTCGGCCTAGTTAGTCCGAAACTTTTTTTTAAATAATTTCGCCAAAGAGAAAAATCCTACATAAATATTAAAAAAATCTAAAAAATCTACAAACAATTTTCACCGTCCAAACCTAATATTTAGGATAAGATGAACATTTTTCTGGACTAATAAGCAATTTTCAAAAATGCAATATTTTTCTAATTCAAATAAAATACCAATAAAAAGATAATTTGATTTTAAAATTCTTTCTCCAATATTTCTCTTAGGTTGAAGGAATCATATTATCTTCTCTCATATGTTTTTAATATTTGGAAATAATTAGAGAGAAAAATAATAAAATCAAATTGATCCTTTCTTCAAATTTGAAATAAATTCAAATATGAATTTAGTGAAACCTCCAACTCTCTCCTCAGGTCCTTGAGTTGCTTAAGATTTCTAGGATCTGAACAAAATGCAAGAATAAATATGATATGCATACGATGCTCTATGTATAACATCCAAATTGAAAATTGGGATGTCACAGTATAAAATTTAGACACAATGTTTGTGACGCCCCTGATTCAATCGTACACTAATCATACATGCAAATGTGTACGATCAAGATCAGGGACTCACGGGAAGATATCACAACACAACTCTAGACACAAATAAAAGAATACAAGCTTTATATTACAGGCCAGGGGTCTCGAGGGCTCGAATACATAGCTCGATACACAAGAGTCAGCGGAAGCAACAATATCTGAGTACATACATAAGTTAAACATGGGTACCTTAAAAAGGCTAACACAAAAGCAACCCGATCGAAGAGGCAAGGCCTCCTACCTGGGACCTCCTAACTACTCCTGGTCGTCGGCGGTCTCCATGTAGTAGCATCCATCGGCGGTGGCATCTGGTGATACGTCTCCAACGTATCTACTTTTCCAAACACTTTTGCCCTTGTTTTGGACTCTTAACTTGCATGATTTGAATGAAACTAACCCGGACTGACGCTGTTTTCAGCAGAACTGCCATGGTGATGTTTATTGTGCAGAAAACAAAAGTTCTCGGAATGACCTAAAAATCCACGGAGATAACTTTTGGAAAACATAAAAAATACTGGCGAAAGAATCAAGGCCAGGGGCCCACACCCTGTCCACAAGGGTGGGGGCGCGCCCTCTCCCCCTGGGCGTGCCCCCTGTGTCATGGGCCCCCTGACGCTCCACCGACCTCAACTCCAACTCTATATATTCCGTTTCACGGAGAAAAAAATCAGAGAGAAAGTTTCATTGCGTTTTACGATACGGAGCCGCCGCCAAGCCTTAATCTCTCTCGGGAGGGTTGATCTGGAGTCCGTTCGAGGCTCCGGAGAGGGGGATTCGTCGCCGTCGTCATCATCAACCATCCTCCATCACCAATTTCATGATGCTCACCGCCGTGCGTGAGTAATTTTATCGTAGGCTTGCTAGACGGTGATGGGCTGGATGAGATTTACCATGTAATCAAGTTAGTTTTGTTAGGGTTTGATCCCTAGTATCCACTATGTTCTGAGATTGATGTTGCTATGACTTTGCTATGCTTAATGCTTGTCACTAGGGCCCGAGTGCCATGATTTCAGATCTGAACCTATTATGTTTTCATGAATATATGTGAGTTCTTGATCCTATCTTGCAAGTCTATAGTCACCTATTATGTGTTATGATCCGACAACTCCGAAGTGACAATAATCGGGATACTTCTCGGTGATGACCGTAGTTTGAGGAGTTCATGTATTCACTATGTGCTAATGTCTTGTTCCGGTTCTCTATTAAAAGGAGGCCTTAATATCCCTTAGTTTCCACTAGGACCCCGCTGCCACGGGAGGGTAGGACAAAAGATGTCATGCAAGTTCTTTTCCATAAGCACGTATGACTATATTCGAATACATGCCTACATTACATTGATGAACTGGAGCTAGTTCTGTGTCACCCTATGTTATAGCTATTACATGAGGAATCGCATCCGACATAATTATCCATCACTGATCCAATGCCTACGAGCTTTTCATATATTGTGCTTCGCTTATTTACTTTTCCGTTGCTGCTGTTATAACTACTACAAAACTGCTATCTTCACTTTTGCCACTGTTACCATTACTATTATACTACTTTGCTACTCAATACTTTGCTGCAGATACTAAGTTATCTAGGTGTGGTTGAATTGACAACTCAACTGCTAATACTTAAGAATATTCTTTGGCTCCCCTTGTGTCGAATCAATAAATTTGGGTTGAATACTCTACCCTCGAAAGCTATTGCGATCCCCTACACTTGTGGGTTATCAAGACTAATTTCTGGCATTGTTGCCGGGGAGCATAGCTCTATTCTTTGAGTCACTTGGGATTTATATCTGTTGATCACTATGAGAAACTTGAAAGACGAAAGAACAAAGATTTTTTCCTCAACTACGAGGGGAGGTAAGGAACTGCCATCTAGCTCTGCACTAGATTCTCCTTCTGTTTTGAGTAAGCTTGCGACACCTAAACCTGCTACTGCTATGAATTCTGATATGTCGCATGTTATTGATGATGCCACTTCTGCTATGCATGATACTTATGATGAAACTACTTCTATGTGTGATACTACTTTGCCATTAGGTGAATTTCTTGATGAACAACTTGCTAGGGTTAGAGAGAATGAAATTATTAATGATGATATTATTGATGATAGTGATGATGAAAGTTCTCCCCCAGATTATGAATTGCATGTTGTTCCTGAGGGTTATGTTATGGATGAAGAAGCTGCTAGAGCTATTTTTGCTTGCAAGGATAGATACGATCTTAAGAAGTTATTAGCTAAATGGAAGCAGCAATCTCTTAATGCTAGAATAAAACATGACCCCACTTTTGCTACTTCACCTATCTGTGTTACTGATAAGGATTATCAATTCTTTGTTGATCCTGAGATTATTACTTTGGTTGAATCTGATCCTTTTTATGGCTATGAATCTGAAACTATTGTGGCACATCTTACGAAGTTGAATGATATAGCCACCCTGTTTACTAATGATGAGAAGTCTCGCTATTATTATATCCTTAAGATATTTCCATTCTCATTAAAGGGTGATTCTAAAACTTGGTTTAATTCTCTTGATCCTGGTTGTGTGCGTAGTCCCCAAGATATGATTTATTACTTCTCTGCTAAATATTTCCCTGCTCATAAGAAACAAGCTGCCTTGCGGGAAATATATAATTTTGTGCAAATCAAAGAAGAGAGTCTCCCAGAAGCTTGGGAGAGGCTTCTCCAATTACTTAATGCTTTGCCCGATCATCCTCTTAAGAAAAATGAAATACTTGACATCTTTTATAATGGACTAACCGATGCTTCCAAGGACTACTTGGATAGTTGTGCTGGTTGTGTTTTCAGGGAAAGAATAGTCGACCAAGCTGAATTACTATTGAATAATATGTTGACTAATGAAAATAATTGGACTCTTCCTGAGCCAATTCCTGAGCCAATTGAGCCAACTCCTGAGCCTATTCCTAAACCTACTCCGAAGAAGAGGGGCGTTCTATTTCTCAGTCCTGAAGATATGCAAGAGGCAAAGAAATCAATGAAAGAAAAAGGTATTAAAGCTGAAGATGTTAAGAATTTACCTCCTATTGAAAAAATACATGGTCTTCATATACCGCCTGTTGAAGAAATACATTGTCTTGATAACCCGACACAGGTAGTAAAGGTAAATTCTCTCTATAGATATGATAAAGTTGAAATCCCGTCTACTAAATTTCATAGCCCATGCTTAGATGAATTTGATGACTTTATGGCTAGACAAGAAAGTTTTAATGCTTATGTTGGTAGAGAACTAAAGAATAATGCTTTCGAGATAAGACGCTTGAGTGATTATATGGCTAGAGTTAGAGGTGAATTTAAACTCATTAGCAAATATGCTTCTACGGTTACCACTCAAGCTGAGCTAGTACTTAAAGCTCAAAGTGATTTGCTTGATGAATTAAATAATATACATGACTTTGCTGTTAGAGTGGCTACTAGAACTGGTAGAATGACTCAGGAACCTTTGTATCCTGAAGGCCACCCTAAGAGAATCGAGCAGGATTCTCAGAGAAATAATTTAGAGGCACCTAGTTCTTCTAAAAAGAAAAAGAAAAATGATACGACTTTGCATGCTTCTAGTGAACCTGTTGTAGACACACCTGAGAATCCCAATAATATTTCTGTTTCTGATGCTGAAACACAATCAGGTGATGAACATGAACCTAGTGATAATGTTAATGATAATGTTCATGTTGATGCTCAACCTAGCAATAATAATGAAGTAGAGGTTGAACCTATTGTTGATCTTGATAACCCACAATCAAAGAATCAACGTTATGATAAGAGAGATTTTGTTGCTAGGAAGCACGGTAAAGAAAGAGAACCATGGGTTCAGAAACCCATGCCCTTTCCTCCTAAACCATCCAAGACAAAGGATGATGAGGATTTTGAGCGCTTTGCTGAAATGATTAGACCTATTTTCTTACGTATGCGCTTAACTGATATGCTTAAATTAAATCCTTATGCTAAGTATATGAAGAATATCATTACAAATAAAAGAAAGATACCGAAAGCTGAAATTTCCACCATGCTTGCTAATTACACTTTTAAGGGTGGAATACCAAAGAAACTTGGATATCCAGGGGTACCAACTATACCATGCTCCATTAAAAGAAATTATGTTAAAACTGCTTTATGTGATCTTGGAGCTGGTGTTAGTGTTATGCCTCTCTCTTTATATCGTAGACTTGAATTGAATAAGTTGACACCTACTAAAATATCTTTGCAAATGGCTGATAAATCAACTGCTATACCTGTCGGTATTTGTGAGGATGTGCCTGGTGTAGTTGCAAATGTCACTATCTTAATGGACTTTGTTATTCTTGATATTCCCGAGGACGATAGTATGTCGATTATCCTTGGTAGACCCTTTTTAAATATTGTAGGGGCTGTTATTGATTGCAACTAAGGCAATGTTACTGTTCATGTTAATGGTAATGAGCATACGGTACATTTTCCGAGGAAACAACCTCAAGTTCACAACATTAATTCTATTGGAAAAAATCCAACTATCATTATTGGAGGTTTTGAATTTCCTCTTCCTATTGTCGAGAAAAAGTATGATATTCTTATTGTTGGGGATGTTCATATCCCCGTTGAGGTAACTTAGTGTTATTCGAAATTTCTCCGGTTTCGTGTTATTCGAAATGAGTTTGTTAACAAGACTTGATCAACCTTGTTAGTGGATTCATTTTGATGATCATGAGATGGATGAAACTAGAAGGCACAACCTTCTGTACCCTTTTTTTTTACTTTCTGTTATTTAGAATAAATAAAGCAAAAATAGTATTATATGTCTGTTTTCTGAATTATCCGTGCAATAAAAAATATCCCGAAAATAAAAGTGCTCCAAATGCCCTGCAAATTTAGTATGATTTTTTATGGAATATTTGAGGATTTTAGGCACTGAAAACACTGCAGAGGAGGCAAGCACCTGGCCACAAGAGTGGAGGGCGCGCCCACACCCCCTGGGCACGCCCCCCTGTCTCGTGGGCCCACGGTGGCCCCCTCCACTTATTCCTGCACGCCTTGCTAGAGATACCCATTAGGCACTATGAGAAAGAGGAGACAATATTGCCTCCTTACCTTTTAGATTACAGGAGCATGGTAGCACATGAGTTTATTGTTCACAATGATGATAAGATGCTCCTATATAACCTGAAATTTAATAAGAAACATAATGAGATTATTACCCTGCCTGCGTCTCTATTGTTTGATTTGACTGCAGTTAATTATCTTGTCTCGCCGGAAGCGGTGTACGCCTATAGAGGCCAGGCATCCGCTCCAGAGCCTGAGCCGGAACCTCCACTGGACCCTTATCGTCCATCATCTTATCAGTGGGATCCGGAGGAGATCACTAGTCAGTGTATCCTGATTACACTGCTCAGTACACCGGGGAGAGTAGTCGCGGTCCTTGGCAATAAGCCAACTTAGGCCAAAAGCCTAAGCTTGGGGGAGTACGTATTTCTCACCGACTTTACATTCATGTTCACACACTATTCTAGTCTTCGGTGCTCATACTTTTTCATTGTATTATCCATGCTAGTTTAATTTCTTTTTATAAGCTTTCTTCTTGTGTGTTTGATAAACCTTAAGAAAATAAAAAAATAGTTAGTTTAATTTCCATGCTTGCAGTAGAAATTAAAATGGAAACCCTAGAAAAAGATTTCTCGTTCTTCTTCTTGCTTGTTGGGAGCTTTCACGTGTAAATAGTTTTATTTTCTTTTTCTTTCCTTTGGGGGTCAAGAGTAGAAGACCATATTGAAAATGTTTAGTGGCTCTCATATGCACGATTGCTTATTTAACTTAGAGCCCATATTACTTTGTCTTCTCTCTTGAGTTGAATGCTTGCAGATTCCAGCTTAGTCCAATGCACGTGCACTATTATTATTATACACACCGTTCGGTCGTGCAAGTGAAAGGCAATAATGACGATATATGATGGACTGATTGAGATGAGAGAAGCTGATATGAACTCGACCTCTCTTATTTTTGTAAATATGATAAGCATCGTTCCTGATTCAGCTTATTATGAAGTAAACATATTTGCAATGACATTTAGAGATTATGGTTGCTTGCGCCATGCTTAATTAGCTATGAGTTATAATGGTTTACCTTGCATGCCAAAAGGCTATTAAAATGATTGTGATGTGGTATGATGGGATGGTATCCTCTTTTGAATGAATTGAGTGACTCGACTTGGCACATGTTCACGCATGTAGTTGAAACAAATCAACATAGCCTTCACGATATTTATGTTCATGGTGGATTATATCCTACTCATGCTTGTACTCGGTGTAAATTAATTTTAATGCATGTTCATGACTGTTGTCGCTCTCTCAGTTGGTCGCTTCCCAGTCTTTTGCTAGCCTTCACCTGTACTAAGTGGGAATACTGCTTGTGCATCCAAACTCCATAAACCCCAAAGTTGTTCCATATGAGTCCACCATACCTTCCTATATGCGGTATCTACCTGCCGTTCCAAGTAAATTTGTATGTGCCAAACTCCAAACCTTCAAATGAAATTATGTTTTGTATGCTCGAGCAACTCATGTTTCATCTAGGGCTGTCTGTATCTTCCATGCTAGGTGGGTTATTCTCAAGAGGAGTGGACTCCGCTCCTCATTCACGAGAAAATGGCTGGTAACCGGGATGCCCAGTCCCATGATCAAAAAGATCAAAGCAAATTAAAATAATTAAACAAAACTCCCCCAGGGCTGTTGCTAGTTGGAGGCACTTGTTGTTTCGAGCAAGCCATGGATTGATGCTTGTTGGTGGTGGGGAAGTATAAACTTTTACCATTCTGTTTGGGAACCGCCTATAATGTATGTAGCATGGAAGATATCGCCATCTCATAGTTGTTGCATTGACAGCAAAAGTATGCCGCTCAAAATGTTATTCATCTCTATTTTAAAATCGAGCTCTGGCACCTCTACAAATCCTTGCTTCCCTCTGCGAAGGGCCTATCTATTTACTTTTATGTTGAGTCATCACCTTCTTATTAAAAAGCACCCGCTGGAGAGCACACTCTCATTTACATTCATTACTATTAGTTTATATTGGGTATGACTTGACTGGATCTCTTTTACCATGAATTATAATGCTTAGTCAGTCCTTGATATTTAAAGGTGCTCTGCATTTATGTTTTGCAGTCTCAGAAAGGGCTAGCGAGATACCATCTTGTTATATCATATTATGATTGTTTTGAGAAAGTGTTGTCATCTGAGTTTTATTATTATTGCTCGCTAGCTGATTATGCCATTGATATGAGTAAATATGAGACCTAAGTGTTATTGTGAATATGGTTGTTTCATAATCTTTGCTGAAAACTTGAATGCTGGCTTTACATATTTGCAACAACAAGAGCAAATATAGTTTGTAAAAGTTTTTCTTTATCACTTTCAGTTTATCAACTGAATTACTTGAGGACAAGCAAAGGTTTAAGCTTGGGGGAGTTGATACGTCTCCAACGTATCTACTTTTCCAAATACTTTTGCCCTTGTTTTGGACTCTAACTTGCATGACTTGAATGAAACTAACCCGGACTGACGCTGTTGTCAGCGGAACTGCCATGGTGTTGTTTATTGTGCAGAAAACAAAAGTTCTCGGAATGACCTGAAAATCCACAGAGATACCTTTTGGAAAATATAAAAAATACTTGCGAAAGAATCAAGGCCAGGGGGCCCACACCCTGTCCACGAGGGTGGGGCGCGCCCTCTCCCCCTGGGCGCACGCCCCTGTCTCGTGGGCCCCCTGACGCTCCACCGACCTCAACTCCAACTCTATATATTCCGTTTCTCGGAGAAAAAATCAAGGAGAAAGTTTCATCGCGTTTTACGATACGGAGCCGTCGTCAAGCCCTAATCTCTCTTGGGAGGGTTGATCTGGAGTCCGTTCGGGGCTCCGGAGAGGGGGATTCGTCGCTGTCGTCATCATCAACCATCCTCCATCACCAAT
The DNA here is from genome assembly GCF_018294505.1 of Triticum aestivum. Taxonomy (NCBI): domain Eukaryota; kingdom Viridiplantae; phylum Streptophyta; class Magnoliopsida; order Poales; family Poaceae; genus Triticum; species Triticum aestivum. Next base: position 507,191,338 of record NC_057810.1, on the reverse strand, counting down.
TTCATGATGCTCACCGCCGTGCGTGAGTAATTCCATCATAGGCTTGCTGGACGGTGATGGGTTGGATGAGATTTACCATGTAATCAAGTTAGTTTTGTTAGGGTTTGATCCCTAGTATCCACTATGTTCTGAGGTTGATGTTGCTATGACTTTGCTATGCTTAATGCTTGTCACTAGGACCCGAGTGCCATGATTTTAGATCTGAACCTATTATGTTTTCATGAATACATGTGAGTTCTTGATCCTATCTTGCAAGTCTATAGTCACCTATTATGTGTTATGATCCGACAATCCCGAAGTGACAATAATCGGGATACTTCTTGGTGATGACCGTAGTTTGAGGAGTTCATGTATTCACTATGTGCTAATGCTTTGTTCGGGTTCTCTATTAAAAGGAGGCCTTAATATCCCTTGGTTTCCACTAGGACCCCGCTGCCACGGGAGGGTAGGACAAAAGATGTCATGCAAGTTCTTTTCCATAAGCACGTATGACTATATTCGGAATACATTCCTACATTACATTGATGAACTGGAGCTAGTTCTGTGTCACCCTATGTTATAGCTATTACATGAGGAATCGCATCCGACATAATTATCCATCACTGATCCAACGCCTATGAGCTTTTCACATATTGTGCTTCGCTTATTTACTTTTCCGTTGCTGCTGTTACAACTACTACAAAACTGCTATCTTTACTTTTGCCACTATTACCATTACTATTATACTACTTTGCTACTAAATACTTTGCTGCAGATACTAAGTTATCTAGGTGTGGTTGAATTGACAACTCAACTGCTAATACTTAAGAATATTCTTTGGCTCCCCTTGTGTCGAATCAATAAATTTGGGTTGAATACTCTACCCTCGAAAGCTGTTGCGATCCCCTACACTTGTGGGTTATCATCTGGCTCCAGGGATCCATCATCTGGTTGCGTCAACCGGAAAGAAGAAAGAAGGAGGGGGAGGGGTAGCAAAGCAACCATGAGTACTCGTCCAAAGTACTCGGAAGCATCAGATCTATACTAAGTATGCACTAGTATCAAATGGAAGGTTTTGTATATGTGGAATGAACCGCAAAATGCCAGAATAGAGGGGGAGGCCTAGCCTATCGAAGACTAGCATCTTCAAGCAGCTCCAAGCATCTTGCAGCTTGTAGAAGAGTACATATTAGCATTTTAATATTAAACAAGCATGTTGTAACATCAACGCCCAGAAATCCTTCCCCGACTCCCTGTGGGAAAGCAATCTCGAAGCCACATATCCATCACATATCTCAAGTATCCATTTCTAGTTATATAAGATCATGATACAAGTCTGGACGTCCATTATCATGGACACGGTATTCGAATATATATCTTCCCTGCAGGGGTGCACCACGTTATCCAACACGCTCGATCACTCTGGCCGGACACACCTTTCTGGGGTCAATGCCCGACCTTGGAAGATCAACACATCGTAGCCCTTCCTAGGCTCAGCAAAGAGGTCCCCGCTGGTCTACATCCTAAGCACTCTGGGGTCTTGGGCCCATCGCCCGCAGCACTCCGGGTCGTTGCGAGCAGGGTGGATACCATCACCTCCTCGGATGGCCAGCACGATCCGACCGTGCCACAATGCTGAACTGGACGTCTGACAAAGCTTCGGCTGATACTACGACGTCGAGGCCCATATCTATTCTCGCGTGGTGGTTAGTGCGTAAAGGCCAGAGGCCAACTCAGAACAAATACCCAAACCTGTTAGTGCATTGGGGGCTCGCGGAGATGAGCAGAGACTCACGATAATGTGACCCCGTCGTTCCGTCTCGTGGACTTACGACAAGAGCCCAGACTGCCCGGCCGTGCCACGTGGAAAACTCGCGGGTGCTCTACGGGCCCGCCCGACTTCCACATCAACTCGCGGGTACCCCTCAGGGCCGACCCGATTTCAAGAATGGTCTCAAGTTAAGTCCGAGTAACCGTCTGTCCAAACATCAAGGGGAAAACCCAAGGAACCACCCTCGATGAATTCCACTCAATGTAATCATCAAGGTGAACGTAAGAGGAACCACTCTCGAGGTTCACACTTGAGGTGTTGCACGACAGAACCGTATCGGGAATGGTGAAAGAGGAACCACCCTCGTTGACCAAGACCGAATAGCTACACTACAGAATTATCATCAGGAGTGCGTTATGAGGGATCATCCTCGGCACTCAATAGTAGCTCTGCAGAGTCGACCAACTAAAGTGGCGTGATGTGATGTGAAGTGTCGGGCTCTGGTCATCGATCACGTTGATCGAGTCGTCGATGATGAAGAAGGGGCAACAAGGACAAGGTGGGGGTCACTGATGGATCACTAACCAACCTATACTAAGCAGTTTAGGATAAGTAGGTAAGGTACAAAAGCAGGTACAAAAGCAGGCTATGCATCAGAATAGGAGCAATTAATTACAGTAGCAAAATCTAATGCAAGCATGAGAGAATGGAATGGGTGATATCGGGATGATCAAAGGGGGGGGGGGCTTGCCTGGAAGCTCCGCTGAAAGGGAAGAAGTGTCGTCGTCGACGTAGTCGATCACAGGGACATCAACATCGGTCTCGGGGTCTACCGGAGAGAAGAGGGGGAAGAAACAATAAATACACGCAAACATGTGCGTAACAAGACAATAAGCAGTGCTAGAGGTGCTCTAACGCAGTGCTAGGTGATACTGGCGAAGGGGGGAAACATCCGGGAAAGTTTTCCCGGTTCCGGACGTCTGTCGGACAGATGAACCGGAGGGGAAAGGTTCGACGTTTGCTATGCTAGGGACGTGCGGCAGACGAACAGAGGGTGTATCTGGATTCGTCTCAAAATTCTGAGCAACTTTCATGTAGAAAACATTTTCATCCGAGTTACGGATTATTTTATATGATTTTCTAAAGTTTTAGCTATTTCTAAAATTTCTGGTTTTAATTTAATTTGTTTTAATCTGAGTTGACCAAGTCAACTTTGACTAGTCAAAAGGGTAGGGTGTGGCCCACATGTCATAGGTTGTACCTAAACAAATAAATAAAACTAATCTAATTGAATGGAACCCACATGTCATCTACACATAGGCTAATCTAGCCACTAATTAATCCCTAAAACTAACCTATCCCTAGTTAACTAAACCGGCCAGAAGCACAGGCCTGTGCACCATATGCATACACGCACGGCCATGGCCAAGTAGCAGCCACGGCCGGCAGTAGCAGCATGCAACACTAAGCGGCAGCAGCTGGCGGACGTAGCCAGCGGCATGGCAGCAGCGCGCAGCAGCTAAGCAGCTGCAGTCGCATCAGCAGCAGCAGCGCAGGGGAACGGCGAGCGTAGGCGGCGAGCAGCAGTACAGGAGGCAACGGCGGTGGCGCTAGCGGCAGTAGGGAGCAGCAGGCGGCAACGGCGAGGAGCGGGCGCGCGCAACAGTAAACAGCAGCAGCACGTACATATAGGAGCTCGGGCTCCGGCCATGGCGACTACAGACGAGCACGGGAGCGGCGGCAAACGGCACAGATCGAAGGGGCAAAGTGAGGAAATCGGCAAAGAGGCTCACTCCGGTGCTTGTGGACGAGGTTGGGAGGTCGGGGCGGCCCGGAGCAGCGGCAATCGGTGATGGACGTCGGCGACCGGGAGAGAAGATGAGGACGATGGTGAGGCCGCGGGGCGTTCTGGCACGGGTTCTTCGGTGTAGTCGAAGGAAACGACCGCAGGAAGGCTCCTGGACATGCTAGCCAGCAACGGGGAGGCCGGTGGCCGCGGGATCGATGAGGTCCATGGCGACCATGATGCGGTTCTTCGCGGGGGGGAGGGAAGAGGCGCGAGGAGGAGGGGGAGAAGCTAGGGTTTCGGTCGAGTGGGGTCGGGGGCTCGGCCTTAAACAACCAGGGGAACGGGGGAATGGCCGATACGTCACCTAGGGGGCGCGGCCATGGCGGGATGGCCGCCACGATCCCCCCCTCTGCCCCTGTAGCGAGGGAGATAAGTGTGAAACTGGGCTGGGCCTAAATCACTGTTGTAATATAGTCCAGTACACAATAGTCCTCCACCGTTTTCCTTTTTCTTTAGCAGTTTTATTTACCGTCATGTTTTGTATTTATTTACAATAGCGAACGACTTTTAGTAAAAATGAGACTTGACCCAAAAATAGAGATGGAATTTTAGATACTGCCACAAATGTTTGGGAGTCATTTATATTAGATTGGAAATTTTTTAAATTTAAAAAGCAATTAAAATATTGCTTTGGCCCCTGTTTTAATTGTTTTAGGGAATTTAATTATTTTGTGACATGTTGGTTTCTATCTTATAAATACTATGTGGTTATTTGCAACATTACGAACATTTTGTTTTAACATTTAAAAACTTTAAATTTTGACTTTGTTTTAAATTTTAATTTTTAACCGGTTTCGAACCAACGCGAGTTGAACAACAATAATTGTGGTGACGTGGCATCATCAACAGGGGAACACTGTAGCTTAATTATCCGAGTGTTACAAATCTCCCCCACTACAAGAAATCTCGTCCCGAGATTAAGGCCTGGAATAAGGAGGAAGCTATAAGGATGGATGTGTGAAAAGATCGGCATCCGGTAGTTATCTCAAGGAAGAAGAATTTAGAAGCACCAGGAAACATATCGAGAGTGCTATAAGAGGGTTCAAGAAGTTTCAACTAGGTAGGCATCCAGCTGATGCGTAAAACAGGTGATGAAGGGGTTCAAAGCATCGAGAATAAGTATTGCATCTGAGATACCAAAACAGATGACAAGAAGGTGGCTCGTGAATTACATACGAAACCAAGCATGAGGAATAATTTTGGAAGACGGAGATGTACAAGAGAGTCGGGTTTCAATCATGTGGAACTGTGGATTATGGGCCCACCATGTGTGTTAAAAGCAAGAAGGTGTTACATTTTGCACGGTCATGATAGCAAGGTAGGTCAGAGGACAACCTGTGAGTTATGTTGGCAACAACATTGGAACCAAGGGCGAGGGGCGAAGAGAACCATTTTCCTGCTCGTTAAACGAGGCAGACCAATAGGCAAAGTTCTCGTCCATCGGTGGTTACCAGAATGTCATCAACATTAGTAACAAGGTCTTACTGACAGAGTGTGTACACAGAGGTGTTTACATAAGTCGGGAATTATCACTGCCCAGATATGTTAGGTTACAAGAAAGGTTAAATGAAACGATGGAGAGGAAAGTGTAGACTTGATTTAGTTATCGGTGTTCTCGAGTGTCTAAAAACTCAGAACCCGTGGAAAATTGGAATCGGCGAGAAATGATAGTTGATGAAGAACTCATAAGAAGCTATATAGTTCCATGATATTCTCGAGATACCAAAGGGTAATACTCGAAGGTAGAACATGATAGAGGCTGGACAAGTGAAAAGATCTGCAGAAGACAAGTACTTTCACTTGTCCGAGAAATGGGCTCAAAGAAGAACAATATGGTCGAAAACATGGTTGCTAAGGACTAAACATAGATACAAGATGAACTTATCACAAGGGGGTTATTATTATTACAAGAAGCTTCCATGATAAGTTCCTCATCGGTTCAATGGGCATGAACACAAAGTTCAAGGTTGACTCCCACTTCTCCAATGCATAACCATTCACTTCTCATTTTCGACGAAGCCATAGTGTTGTGATTTTATCTGGCATAACACCAATAGAGTATGACCCGTAGAAGTTTTCGGGTTCACACAGATTATGGAAGCATAGGTTCAACCCATCGGGGTATCTTAGGAACATATACCATAATCTTCAGGAGTACATAACGCAAGCTCGGAAGTAGAGCATGGTTGAGAAAGCAGAGGATACAACTTAACAAAGGCATAACATATCCGAGGTAAGGGTCACAAGGTTATTGAATATGAAGGACGATGTCGGATAGAACCCAACAAAGAATCTGGTGGTCCACGAGGGATCTGATGTGAGTAACGGTACTCAACCAGAAGAGGAAAGGATGCAAGGAGATTAGGTTATAGAAACAACTGACTAATTCAAGGCTCAAATGCAACGGAATTACGATTTCCAAAATCAAGGGATCATAAGCAAACGCTCTGATCAAGGATGGATAAGTTGAATAGACTTAGGGCACAAATGATGGCAATCTCATTGGCCGAGAACCAGCTCATGTTCAGGAAGACACTTGAGCCGGAATGATAATTTATAAGTACCAACTGATGATGGTGACTACTCACAAACATATCAAATCGAAAGACTCAAAATGATAATGAGAATGGACGTCAATGGATACAGCTAGACATATGGAATTAACCAGAGTGTAGGCATGTAAGACCTTCTAGAGCAATAGGCGACAGAGGTCCTCGAAAGCTCGGATTGTATCACAAAGTGTCTTATGAAGCATAAGAATAACGGGGGATGAATGGATACTCGATAAGAGCGAGTAATTATCCATAGGGGTATTCATGCGGCAAGGAACTGTAGGCAAGTAAGCATAAAGAATTCTCTGAACATCGAAGAGTATTTCAGGACATCTTGTAATAACAAGAGCAACTGGAGATGAAGGTATGAACGACAACATAGGTAGTTACGCATAAGGATTTATTGGTGGTAGGGATCGCAACGGCGAAGGGTACAAGGGACTCGGTAAAACATCAAAGAGTATCTTTAGAATCTTCTGGTGAAGCAGGCCATCATCTGGAATGAAGGGCTCTCCGGGAGAAAGTATTTACAAGATCCTAGAGTTAGAGTTAACAAAATCATTTAACCCGAATAGAAGAGAGATTAGAGTCCCAGAGTAAAGGTCGAGGAGTAAAAGATCCTAATACTACCCAATGGCGACGTGGGCCCATAAGCCACACAGCCATGTTAGTAAAACCGTTTTTCAAATGCTAGACTCAACTTCGGCCAAAGAGTTGGAAAGGGGGATCCTACAGGCAGTTGGCTCTGATACCAACTTGTGACGCCCCCGATTCAATCGTACACTAATCATACACGCAAATGTGTACAATCAAGATCGGGGACTCACGGGAAGATATCACAACACAACTCTAGACACAAATAAAAGAATACAAGCTTTATATTACAAGCCATGGGCCTCGAGGGCTCGAATACATAGCTTGATACACAAGAGTCAGCGGAAGCAACAATATCTAAGTACATACATAAGTTAAACAAGGGTGCCTTAAAAAGGCTAACACAAAAAAGCAACACGATCAAAGAAGCAAGGCCTCCTGCCCGGGACCTCCTAACTACTCCTGGTCGTCAGTGGTCTCCATGTAGTAGCATCCATTGGCGGTGGCATTTGGCTCCAGGGATCCATCATCTGGTTGCGTCAACCGGAAAGAAGAAAGAAGGGGGGAAAGGGGGTAGCAAAGCAACCGTGAGTACTCATCCAAAGTACTCGCAAGCATCAGATCTATACTAAGTATGCACTGGTATCAAATGGAAGGTTTTGTATATGTGGACTGAACTGCAGAATGCCAGAATAGAGGGGGAAGGCCTAGCCTATCAAAGACTAGCATCTTCAAGCAGCTCCAAGCATCTTGCAACATGTAGAAGAGTAAAGAATAGCATTTTAATATTAAACAAGCATGTTGTAACATCAATGCCCAGAGATCTTTCCCCGACTCCCTGCGGGAAAGCAATCTCGGAGCCACATATCCATCACATATCTCAAGTATCCATTTCTAGTTATATAAGATCATGATACAAGTCTGGACGTCCATTATCATGGACACGGTATTCGAATATATATCTTCCCTGCAGGGGAGCACCACCTTACCCAACACGCTCGATCACTCTAGCCGGACACACCTTTCTGGGGTCAATGACCGGCCTCCGAAGATCAACACGTCGCAGCCCTACCTAGGCTTAGCAGAGAGGTCCCCGTCGGTCTACATCCTAAGCACTCCGGGGTCTTGGGCCCATTGCCCGCAGCACTCCGGGTCATTGCGAGCATGGTGGATACCAGCACCGCCTCGGATGGCCAGCACGATCCGACCGTGCCACAATGCTGAACTGGACATCTGACAAAGCTTCGGCTGATACTATGACGTCGAGGCCCATATCTATTCTCGCGTGGTGGTTAGTGCGTAAAGGCCAGAGGCCAACTCAGAACAAATACCCAAACCTGTTAGTGCATTGGGGGCTCGCGGAGATGAGCAGAGACTCACGATAATGTGACCCCGTCGCTCCGTCTCGTGGACTTACGACAAGAGCCCAGACTGCCCGGCCGTGCCACATGGAAAACTCGCGGGTGCTCTACGGGCCCGCCCGACTTCCACATCAACTCGCGGGTACCCCTCAGGGCCGACCCGACTTCAACAACGGTCACAAGTAAAGTCCGGGTAACCGTGTGTCCAAACATCAAGGGGAAAACCCAAGGAGCCACCGTCGGTGAATTCCACTCAATGTAATCATCAAGGTAAACATAAGAGGAACCACCTTCGAGGTTCACACTTGAGGTGTTGCACGACAGAACCGTATCGAGAATGGTGAAAGAGGAACCACCCTCGTTGACCACGACCGAATAGCTACACTACAGAATTATCATCAGGAGTGCATTATGAGGGATCACCCTCGGCACTCGATAGTAGCTCTGCAGAGTCGAGCAACTAAAGGGGCGTGATGTGATGTGAGGTGTCGGGCTCTGGTCATCGATCACGTTGATCGATTCGTCAATGATGAAGCAGGGGCAACAAGGACAAGGTGGGGGTCACTGATGGATCACTAACCAACCTATACTAAGCAATTTAGGATAAGCAGGTAAGGTACAAAAGCAGGCTATGCATCATAATAGGAGCAATGAATTACAGTAGCAAAATCTAATGCAAGCATGAGAGAATGGAATGGGCGATATCGGGATGATCAAAGGGGGGGCTTGCCTGGAAGCTCCGCTGAAAGGGAAGAAGTGTCGTCGTCGACGTAGTCGATCACAGGGACATCAACATCGGTCTCGGGGTCTACCCGAGAGAAGAGGAGGAAGAAACAATAAATACACGCAAACATGTGCGTAAGAAGACAATAAGTGGTGCTAGAAGTGTTCTAACGCAGTGCTAGGTGTTACTGGCAAAGGGGGAAAACATCCGAGAAAGTTTTCCCGGTTTCGGACGTCTGTTAGAGAGATGAACCGGAGGGGAAAGGTTCGACGTTTACTATGCTAGGGACGTGCAGCAGACGAACGGAGGGCGTATCTGGATTCGTCTCCAAATTCTAAGCAATTTTCATGTAGAAAACATTTTCATCCGTGTTACACGGATTATTTTATATGATTTTCTAAAGTTCTAGCCATTTCTAAAATTTCTGGTTTTATTTTAATTTGTTTTAATCCGAGTTGACCAAGTCAACTTTAACTAGTCAAAAGGGCAGGGTGTGGCCCACATGTCATATGTTGTACCTAAACAAATAAATAAAACTAATCTAATTGAATGGGACCCACATGTCATCTACGCATAGGCTAATCTAACCACTAATTAATCCCTAAAACTAACCTATCCCTTGTTAACTAAACCGGCCAGAAGCACAGGCATGTGCACGCTATGCATACACGCACGGCCATGGCCAGGTAGCAGCCACGGCCGGCAGCAGCAGCATGCAGCACTAAGCGGCAGCAGCTGGTGGACGTAGCCAGCGGCAAGGCAACAACGCGCATCAGCTAAGCAGCGACAGTCGCATGAGCAGCAGCAGTGCAAGGGAGCGGCGAGCGTAGGCGGCGAGCAGCAGTACAGGAGGCAGCGGCGGTGGCGCTAGCAGCAGTAGGGAGCAGCAGGCGGCAACGGCGAGCGCGGGGGCCGCCAAGGCAGCAGGCGCGCGCAGAAGTAAGCAGCAGCAGCACGTACATAGGAGCTCGGGCTCCGGCCATGGCGACTACAGACGAGCACGGGAGCGGCGGCAAACAGCACAGATCGAAGGGGCAAAGCGAGGGAATCGGTAGAGAGGCTCACCCCGGTGCTTGTGGACGAGGTTGGGAGGTCGGGGCGGCCCGGAGCAGCGGCAATCGGCGATGGACGTCGGCGACCGGGGGAGAAGATGAGGATGATGGCGAGGCCGCGGGGCGTTCCGGCACGGGTTCTTTTGTGTAGTTGAAGGAGACGACCGCAGGAGGCTCCTGGACATGCTAGCCGGCGACGGGGAGGCCGATGGCCGCGGGATCGATGAGGTCCATGGCGACCACGATGCGGTTCTTCGCGGGGAAGAGGGAAGAGGCGCGAGGAGGAGGGGGAGAAGCTAGGGTTTCGGTCGAGTGGGGTCGGGGGCTCAGCCTTAAAAAACCAGGGGACCGGGAGATGGCCGACACGTCACCTAGGGGGCGCGGCCATGGCGGGATGGCCGCCACGATCCCCTCCTCTGCCCCTGTAGCGAGGAGGGAGATAAGTGGGAAAGTGGGCTGGGCCTAAATCACCGCTGTAATATAGTCCAGTACACAATAGTCCTCCACCGTATTCGTTTTTCTTTAGCAGTTTTCATTTACTCTCATGTTTTTTATTTATTTACAACAGCAAATGACTTTTAGTAAAAATGAGACTTGGCCCAAAATTAGAGATGGAATTTTAGATACTGCCACAAAAGTTTGGGAGTCATTTATATTAGATTGGATTTTTTAAAAAAAAATTAAAAAGCAATTAAAATATTGGTTTGGCCCCTGTTTTGATTGTTTTAGGGAATTTAATTATTTTGTGACATGTTGGTTTCTCTCTTATAAATACTATGTGATTATTTGCAACATTACAAATGTTTTGTTTTGACATTTGAAAACTTTAAATTTTGACTTTGTTTTAAATTTGAATTTTGAACCGGTTTCGAACCAACGCGAGTTTAACAACAATAATCGTGGTGATGTGGCATCATCAACAGGCGATCACTGTAGCTTAATTATCCGAGCATTACAATGTTATATAAGGAAGAAAATGGTTTTCAGTGTCAAATAAGGAAACAATATTTAAAACAGTGTTATATAAGGAATTTTCCCTCCAAGTCGAAGGTCTGGACTATCGTGAGACATATGCCCCCGTTGCTAGACTTGAATCCATTCTCATCTTACTTTCTTATGCCAATCATCATGATATCACCTTATATCAAATGGACATTAAAAGTGCTTTTCTTAATGGTGAAATTGAGGAGGAAATTTATGTTAAACAACCTCCCGGCCTTGTTAATCCCAAGAAACCCGATCATGTCTATAAACTTCACAAAGCTTTTTATGGTCTTAAACAAGCTGCTAGAGCGTGGTATAAATGCTTGACTAAGTTCCTTGTTGAAAAAGGCTTTGAGATTGGAAAGATTGACTCTACACTTTTTACTAAAAGTGTTAATAGTGAATTATTTGTGTGCCAAATTTATGTGGATGATATCATATTTGGTTCGACTAACCCTCATTTTAGTGAAAAATTTGGAAGGCTAATGTTGGAGAAGTTTGAGATGCCTATGATGAGTGAACTCAAGTTTTTTCTTGGTTTGCAAATCAAGCAAACTAAGGAGGGTACCTTTGTTTCTCAAACAAAGTACACCGAGGACTTATTCAAGAAGTTCAACATGCAAGAATGCAAAGGTATGAGTACCCCCATGCCTACTAGTGGACATCTTGACTTGACAAAGGATGGCAGACCGTTTGACCAAAAGGTTTGCTGCTTTATGATTGATTGATTGTTATATATATGTGCCTCCCGTCCCAATATTATGTTAAGTGTGTGCATGTGTGCACGATATCAAGCGGCCCCCAAAGAATGTCATCTTAAGGTTGTGAAAAGGATAGTGAGATACTTAATTCACACACCAAAATGTGGCATTTGGTATCCTAAGAGGTCTTCTTTTGATCTTGTTGGCTACTCCGATTCGGACTATGCCGGTGACAAGGTTGATAGAAAGTCCACTTCGGGTACTTGTCAATTTCTTGGTAGATCTCTTGTGTCTTGGTCCTCCAAGAAACAAAACTCGGTATCCTTATCCACTGCCGAAGCGGAATACATTGCCGCCAGGTCATGTTGTGCTCAATTACTTTGGATGACCCAAACTCTTAAAAGATTATGGCATATATGTGAAACATGTTCCATTGCTTTGTGACAATGAAAGTGCTATTAAGATTGCTCATAATCCCATGCAACATTCTCGAACTAAGCACATTGAAGTTCGTCATCATTTCATTCGGGATCATGTTGCTAAGGGAGATATCAATCGTAAACATGTTTGTACCGATAAGCAATTGGCAGATATATTCACCAAACTACTTGATGAGAAAGTATTTTGCCATTTGAGAGGTGAATTGAACATCATCGATGCCTCAAACTTGGAGTAGAAACTCCATCTGGATGCATGCAAGGCATGGGCCTTTCTATGACTAATCCTTGATATTTCTCTTATGATGATGATCATATGTCTTGGATATACTTGTACTCTTGCATGCTATCTAACCCTTGTAGGTACTTGGATAAGCTCAACTCCATGAGATTGCAACTCAATCACAACGTAAGCAATCTCTACATCACCAAGTCTCTACAATACGGTGGTTGAAGACAAGGAAGCATGAATCCCTTCAATATATCCTTTGACAATTTCTATATATCAAATTTCATTTGGTATCAAACTTCATGATTGCCACTTTGGATACACAAGTGCTCTTCCTTGCAAAACTAACCCATATAGGTAGATGAACTCAAACGACAAGCGGTGCTCCCAAGTCTTGATGAACTACATCAACATTGAGCATCCTACACAACTTCAACTACATGGTCAAAATCAACACCACCACCAAGGTATGTCCCTCCATCTTAGAAAAGCTTTACCCCAAGACATGGGTTAAAGCAACTCAACAAGATGTGAATACATCAAAATGCTTAAACAAAAAATGGCAACCCCATTTTGAGCTTAAATGATGAGTATGACCTATGATCAAGTGCCTTCACTTGACTCCTAAGTCAATATACTCTAACATAGGTGACATTGTCGTCGACCAATTCTAGATGAAGTTCTTAGTGTTTCTCTGTGCTCTTGCATTTGTCTCTTGCATGTTTGTTTCCCCTTTCAAAAAAACTTCATCTAGATCTCATTTCTTTTCTCTATTATTTTCTGCATTCCCTGCATTTAATTCATTGCAAATCCTTTAGTTAATTCCCTGCAAATCTTTGTGAGATCCTATTTGTCTAGTGAGCTGAGATGACAATTTTTTTCTCTGAGTTGAACTCGGCCTCGCCGATCTTTTCTTTTTGGCCAGTCCGAAACAACTCGGTGTCACCGAAGAAAAGGACTCGGTGTTACCGATTTCACTACTGTGGAAACATTTTGCCATTTGCATCCTGCATTTCGAACCCAGCTCCACTCGATGATTCTTATCCTCTACCTGCATCACATTCTACATGCTGCTTTGTCATGTGACTCAAGGACCAAACCTATTTGACTTATACTCCAAAAGATCCCTTCTTGGAAATTGATGTCAAAGGGGGAGAGAGAGAGAGAGATCACATCAAAGCCTAATCCCATCAAAGGGAGAGAGACCCTATGGGAGAGAAAGACTTCTTAATCTTCCTAGATGCTTGGTAAACAAAGAGGAGAGAAGCCACATGTCTTTAAGAGGGAAAACACATGTTAGTAGAAGATGTTTATGTGTGTCTTTTGCTCTATTTTTTCATTTGCTCTGATTTTCTATTACCCTATCTTCTCCCATTATCCAATATCAAATTCAGGGGGAGAAAGACATCTAAGGGAAGAAAATATTTGGAATTCATTGCATATCTTTATCCTTGGGGACATGTCAATATCCAACTAGAGTACCAAGTACTCACTCTCTGCATGTCATCCTAGTCTTGGTACTCTTGTGGTCTCTCGTTCTTGCTCTGATTGGTAGATGTTCTTGTGTTGTCTAACCATTTTTTCTCAGGTTCATTTATTTCAAAGTCAGCTCAAGACCACAAGATAAGTATATGCATCACACTCATGTGCATGAGAATCTCTTGTTGATGTACATATTGTTTGCAAGAAGGACTCATGAACATGTAGGTATATCTTCTGCACCTCACATCATTTGCTCTGATGCATATAGCCAAGATACATGTAACTCATTGCTTGCTCTGACATGTTTATTCTTTCACATACTTTTATAATCTATCTTCACATGATTGCATACATGTAGGGGGAGCTAATGCATGTTGCATGTTCTTTCAAAGCTTTACTTGTTTCACTTCATATCTTTATCTAAAGCTTGGATGTGTGTTGTCATCAATTACCAAAAAGCGGGAGATTGAAAGCACAAGTGTCGGTGTTCTAGGAACGGGGTCCCCAGACTTGCCTGCCTGCGACCTACGGCGTGGCCAAAGGGATGGCCCAGTACGACCCATCTGCATCAACCCGAGATCAAGACCCTCGCGAGGGGCCAAGCCTCGTAGGGCAGACGATGCAAGGCTTCCTCAGGGTTGGCCTCACCAGGCAGGCTCGCGAGGAGGCGGAGAGATCAAGGTAGGGGTACCTCGCGAGGTGCTCATGACGCAAGCCATGATGATCGAGACCAAGTGGGCGCCAGGCGGGCGCCAGCCTGCGCAGTGTCCTCATTTCCTCTTTGGTGCAAAGGGGGCAAGCGCAGGCGCGGAGTACCGAGGCACCAAGCAAAGGTTACCATATTGGTGCAACGAGACCAAGACCAGCAGAGTGGCAGGACGGAGGTCACCGTGGAGCCCAAGACGGCGTCATCGCCAGCGCTTTTGGCAGTCGAAGACCAACTTTAGTCAGGATAACTTGTACTAGTTGTTCCCCTTCAAAATCGCCATTGTTGGCTCCCTTCCCGCTCAATATTTGGTAAGAGGACCAGGGCCTCTATATATAGAGATAGCCACCACCACAGTAAGGGGGGGATCATCTCATCTGGACCTCAAAGAATCCACCCAAGTAGAACACCGCACCAGCTCAAGAACACCTCTCGCGAGGCTGTTCTTCCTCTGTTCTGTTCACCATCAGCCCTAGAGGCAATCCACCACACCACACACTAGAGTAGGGTATTACACCACAAAGGTGGCCCGAACTAGTATAAACCTTGCGTCCCCTGTGTTGTTCATCGTGTAGCTTAGATTCATGGCGAGGCGTTGGGACGTGGATCGGTAGGGGGAAGATCTTCGTGCACACCCCAGAGTCCGAACCTTAAGGGTTTTGCCGGAACAGGATATCCGACATTTGGCGCGCCAGGTAGGGGCGCGCCAGAATCTTTCTTCCGCTGTTCCGCGTTCCATCGTTCGTCGCATCCATGGAACACGCTCGCCGAGCCCGTGCCGAGCGCCCGGCTGCTCTCGCCGCCCGCGTCGCCCAGACGGCTCCCGTCGGTGGCCTCCTCGTCGTTCCCCTCACCTGCCGCCAACGCCGCCACCGGCCCGGCGGGGAACGAGCAGCAGGCATCGTCGTTGCATCCGTCGATGCGGCGGGAAGGCCGCACCGCCACTCTGTCGCTAACTCCAGCTAGTTCGTCATCTCACGCTCGTCGCGCTCCCACGGACGCGCAGGCCGTGCTGCTCCTGGCACGTGAGCTCCTGCACTACCGCCCCATCGACGACCTCTATGAGGAGTGGCTCGCTTGCATCACCAAGTTCGTCAGCACCGCAGGGGGCTCCCCTGCGCCGTCCCTCTCTCTGCCTCGCCCTCCGTCCTGCGCGAGCGATGCAGCTCAGGAGGTGCCTCCGCCACCTCCTCCCCAAGAAGGCGCCCTGGCTCCAAGGCACGCGGCCCCTGGACGAGACCCACCGCGTCCAGCGCCCGCGCGACAAGAAAGGAGCTGCCAAGAAATCCCTCGGCCTCAAGAAGGCGCTCACGTGCTCCCCGCTCCAGCACGTCAAGACCGCGTCCCTGCGCCAACACATCAAGATCCCACGCTGCCCCTGGCGGTGGCGCGTGGGAATCTCCAAGAGCAAGCCCCGCATCTGCAAAGGGCTCCGGTGGCCACTGCCGGCTGTTGCGCCTTCACCACCGAGCTACGCAGTGTCGCCTGGCTGGGCAAGTTCAAGCCGGATCTGCCTCCTCACTACGATGGCACTGCCGACCCCGTGGAGTTCCTGCAGCTCTACGAGCTGGGCATCGAGGCGGCCAACGGAGACGAAAAGGTCATGGAGAATTGGTTTCCCATGGCGCTCAAGGATGGTGCCCGCACCTGGCTCCTGAACCTACCTCCCAGCTCGATCTCCTCTTGGGACAATATGCGCACCCGCTTCATCGCCAACTTCCAGGGCACTCATGACCGTCCTCCAGTCGTGGGTGACCTGCGCCGCATCAAGCAGCAACCTGGAGAGACCTTGCAGAAGTACATCCAACGCTTCAACAGCGCTTGCCTCAAGATTCCCGAGGTGACCGAGGAGGCCATCATCTCGGCGTTTTCTGACAGCGTCCACGACGTCAATATGAAGGAGGAGCTAGCTATCCACGAGGATCTGTGCACATCTCTTGAGTTGTTCAACCTAGCGACCAAGTGCGCAAGAGCCGAGGAGGGGCGTCTCTCCCTCCTTGAGCTTCCAGCTGCTGACCCAAAAGAGAAGAAAGCCAAGGCCAAGGACGTGAAGTGCAAAGGAGCAGCTGTGCTCGCAGCAGAACCAGACATGAAGCACGCCAGGGACCAGCTGGAGTCGTCCAAGGGTAGCCGATACTGCGCCTACCACGACCTCTACACCCACAACACCAAAGAATGCAAGGAGCTCAGGGCTGTTCGAGAAGGACGCATCGCTCGACGCCCCGAGCGCAACGATCGGGGTTACGACCAAGGAGGAGGAAGAGGTGGAGGACGATGGGATGACCGAGGCCCTCGCCAGGAGTGGTGTGATCGCCCTCGCGAGGATCACTGGCAGGACCAGCCTCGCGAGAGGGCTTGGAGGGATCAGCCTCGCGAGGATCGCCCGCAGGGCAATGCAGGCCTTCCTCCTCTGCCACCACCGCCAAGAAGGAATGACGACCATCACCAGGATGAGGGGGCTTGGGGCTTCTAGGAGCCACGTGCTATTGCTTGCATCTTGGGCAGTGCCCAGGCCCCAGCCTCTCAGCGCATCTTCAAGTAGTTTGCTCGTGAGGTGAACGCAGTCCTCCCCAAGCTCGAGGCCACGCGCCCTCTCAGATGGTCCACGTGCGCCATCATGTTCAGCTCAGCGGATCAGCTCAAGTGCGTGGCTACAGCTGGCGTCCTCCCAATGCTTTGTTCCCCAGTAATCAACAATGTGCAAGTTACCAGGACCCTCATCAATGGTGGCGCAGGGCTCAACATTCTGTCCGTCGAAACATTCAACAATCTCCAAGTGCCATATGATCAACTTCAGCCAACCAAGCCTTTCTCAGGAGTCACTGATGGCTCCACCACTCCAATAGGGCAGGTCTGCCTCCTTGTCACCTTCAGACGGTGCAAGAACTACCGGACCGAGCTCATCGACTTCGATGTTGCCCATGTTCGCCTACTATACAATGCCATCCTCGGGTACCCAGCCCTGGCCAAGTTCATGGCGGTGACTCACCATGGTTACAATGTCCTCAAGATGCCGGGAAGCAGCGGGATAATCACAGTCCCCTGTGAAGAGAAGGATGTGGTGTGCTCTCTTGAGCGTGCCTTACAAGCTGCATCAGTCGAGGACCGAGACAACAAGGGTGAGAACCCTCCCGAGGCAGTCCCTAAGAAGAAGAAGACATCACCCAGCTCAAGGCCTCAGGAGGTAGGCATCTCTGGAGGCGCCGTGTTAGGATCTGCACCCGTGCAAGGGGTGCCTCCCTCCGTCGCATAGGAAGGCGCGCCCGGCGCCCTCCTTGGGCAAGGCTCGGGGGCTCTCTCCTTGAGGGCCTCAGACTTTGCCAAGACCACGAGGGAGGCGCTCGGGCACCACTTGGAGGCGTGCTTCATGGCACGTTTCCCTCTGGGAGGGATGGGGAAAGGAGGGCCCAACCCTCAGGAGTTCATCACTGAAAGTGCTAGTTATCGACTAGAGGGGGGGTGAATAGGCGATTTTTGTCAAAGTCTTCAAAACATGGAAGTTTCGAAGATAAACAATAGAAATAACCTAATTGATATGCAGCGGAAGATAAACTACAACAAGCAAGCCATAGTCAAGTATGCAATAGCGTTAACGTATGAAGACTAATAGCAGCTAGGTAGTAGGATCAGGATGGAAGATAGTATGAAGCCAATCAACAATAGTAGTCAAGCGATGAAGTCAATCAGATAAGACAGATAAGCAATGACTTCACGAAGACAAACTCAAAGTAAAGGAGGGAAGAGATAGAACCAGTTGCTTGTTGAAGACACAGGATTTGTTGGACCAGTTCCAGTTGCTGTGACAACTATACGTCTGGTTAGGGAGGCTGAGATTCAAATCAAAAGACCGTGTCTTCACCTTATTCCCCTTGAGCTAAGGACACTTAGTCCTCGCCCAATCACTCTGGTAAGTCTTCAAGGTAGACTTCCGAACCTTCACAGACTTCGTTCACCCGGCAATCCACAATGACTCTTGGATGCTCAGAACGCGACGCCTAACCGGCTGGAGGGTTCACAGTCCTCAAGTGTAATAAGTCTTTAGGTCACACAGACATAAAGACTTCAGTGATGCCTAACACTTTTGGCTCTAGGTGTTTGGGCTTTGTCCTCGCAAGGATTTTTCTCTCTCTCAAATGCTTCGAGGTGGGTTGCTCTCAAACGACAAAAGCCGTATACTAACTCTGAGCAGCCACCAATTTATGGTGTAGGGGGTGGGCTATTTATAGCCACTAGGCAACCCGACCTGATTTGTCCAAAATGACCCTGGGTCACTAAGGAACTGACACGTGTTCCAATGGTCAGATTTCAAACACACGCGGCAACTTTACTTGGGCTACAAGCAAAGCTGACTCATCCAGCTCTGGATAAGGTTTGCTCTCATTGTCTTCGCTCGAAGACATAGGATTTGAGTTGAGCATCACTTCAGTCACTCTGACTTAGTTCACTTGGACCCCACTTAACAGTACGGTGGTTCCTATGACTCAACAAAGAAGAAAAGGAAGCAACGAATCCACACAGTCTTTGCGCTTCATAGTCTTCACACAATGTCTTCTCATGTCATAGTCTTCAATATGAATATCTTCTCATACCACCATTGTCTTCAATGTCTTCATACATTTTTAGGGGTCATCTCCGGTAGGTAAACCGAATCAATGCGGGACACTACCTGCGTTATCCTGCAATTCTCACAAACGCATTAGTCCCTCAACCAACTTTGTCGTCAATACTCCAAAACCAACTAGGGGTGGCACTAGATGCACTTACAATCACCAAGGTCACTCAGGACCTGCAGGAATCAAGAGTGATACGTGGCGATTGCCGCCTACCTGGCGTAGCTCCCCATCCAGGCGAGGATGGCGGGCTGCATGTCTGCATAGACTACCCGGGCTCAGTCGAGTCACATCTTAGGAGCGTTTCTGGCCTTCACGCATGGTACGCTGCGAGGGTCCGCCACACAACTATGTTCGCATGCCTTTCGGCCTGCCGAATGCGGCTGCTGCTCACCAGAGTCTTATGTGGAGCATTCTGGCAGCTTAGGAGGCCAGGCACCACGCAGTCCTGGCAGAGATGGAGACGGTCCTCGAGGAACCGCCCGGAGCCCCAGAGCCTCCCGAGGCTCAGGACTCCGGCGGATTGTGAGGATCGGCTTCTTCACCGCCCATCGTCAACTACTTCAACACCCGCTCTACAATGGTATTAGGTGACATCTTTCGAGTTTTATTTCAGCTGGGAGCGCCCTCAGGGCTGCATTATTCCCAGGTCGCATGGGTCTGTCCTAGCGGCATGTATCTCTTTTGCTTATGTCTTTAGTTCACCTTGCTGGGGGTGCCCCTCGGGCTGCATCATCCCCAAGCCGCTCGGGCCTGACCCAATGGCATGTATCCTTCCTGCATCTGTCTAAGTTGATTCGCCTTTCATGCTTAACCTGCCTATAATTATCATCTCCCGCCTACCGCGACCCCTTTTTCTCCCTCATGCAAACCGCTTGCACGTTAAAAGGGGGGCGCCTGAGCATCGTGACTCAGGGGCTCGTACTAGCTCTCCAGCCCTCACCCCTGGCCTTATCCACAGCATCGCGACCTGGCATACCAGCAGCGGCTGAGCTTGCTCGAGGGCTGGGACCTGAGGACGTAGAGCATTTGCATCTAACCGACTTGCAGGAACACTCAGTCGCCCAAGGCTCAAGATCAGGCGCAACCCACCTTGAGGTAGGGCCTCGTGAGTCCCGCGCTGGCTCACGAGTGCCCAGATACACCTCGTCTAGCCCTACCATGCCGGCCACGTGTCAGGGCGAGGCTGTACACGTCCCGGGGGCTCCTCTCGGAGGTGGGCCCCCTCCCACATACTAGTGGAAGAACCATGCTCCGCGCTGGCTGATGACACTGCCGAGGAGCGGCTATGCCCGTACACATACTGTCGTGGAATTAACACGTCAGATGTCCTTAGTGTCAGGACTTAGTCGCGAGGCCAACGCATCTACGTGGTAGCTTGAGAGGGGTTGATCGGGACGAGAGACGCAATACGCAAGACAAGGATTTAGACAGCTTCGGGCCCCGGGAAACATCATCCGGTAACAACCCTACATGCTGTTTGTGGCTAGGTCTCATTATGCTCATGAGAAGAGTCGCTGTAAGCCGGCTCCCCCTTTGTGTCTAGCCCTAGATATTGCTTCTTGTTTCTTGTCCCTCTTTGGGGAGCCCTGCCCCTCCTTATATAAGTTAGAGGGGCGGGTTACATGTGGAGTCCTAGTAGGACTAGCCTATCTTGTACTACAAGCCGGATACAAGTCCGGGTCTTGATTCCTTGTAAGGAAGATACTCCTTACGCCTTTCCTCTTAAGCCGGTCTATCATAACGTAAGCCGGCCTTCTGGGCCTTGAGCCTCCTGGGCCCCCGGGTCTTGTCGCTCCTCTGATCCGCTTGCCAGGTCACCCATAAGTCGCCAGGATCGGGCGGGTCACTTAGTGTGTCGTCCAGTCAGGGCGGGTCATTAGTGAGTCGCCAAGTCCGGCCGGGTTATACCTTGCGGCCGGGTTACACCGCGGTGTATATCCCTGACATTAGCCCCCAAGTTTAGCTTGGATTTATCCATAGTAAACTTATGCTACAAAATAAACACAACAACAAATTTGACAGGTTGTGCTCCGGGTTAAGAATTTTTGTAAACCGGCACCTGAACATCCTTAAGTCCTTGTCATTTCCTTCTTCTAGAAAATCCGGGTCAATAGACCAGCTTCACAATCAATTTGCTTGTAGAAGAAATATTGTAAACAAATAATCCATCTGAGTCGGCTTCCAAAGCGCCGGCTTAAAATTATAGGTCTTGAAATACTCATCTGATTTCAACCGGCTTAAAGGTATAGATCTTGCCGAGTTATAATTTCCAAAATCTCCGGGTTATAAAAACTGATAATTCATAGTCATGATTGTTTCCAACGCCGGTTCGTGATTGTTGCCAATGTCGGTTCATGATTATTGATGACGCCGGGTTATGATTGTTGCAAACACTGGGTCATAATGATTGGTGATGCCGGGTCAATCTGGTTTGCTCAAAACTGAAAATTGGAAGATATTTCTCCCTTATATCCGTATTACCTGTAGCCCCCAAGTGCCGGGTTGTCATGCTTGCAGCAACCTGGGACTTGTAATTGCCTTATGCTCATAAAACTTCAACCAGTGTAGCCCCCAAGGGCCGGGTCATTATGTAAACTTGAACAGCAATGTGTAGCCCCCAAGGGCTGGCTCATTACGATGTGATGAGTCGGGTCTTCAATAAGGTGAGCAAACAATGACTTTGCATTAGCCCCCAAGTGTCATGGTGCATGCTTGCAGCGACATGAGACTTGCATATTTGATATAACCTCAATTTGAATAATGTAGCCCCCAAGTGCCGGGTCGTAAGCCTGCAGCGACTCAGGACTATTCCTTCCATTGTAGAATAAATCATATCCTTTGATAAAATAATAGCCATTGCGCTAAAGCGACTTTGAAAACCTCAACAATACTGGTTATTGATAATCACAATAGAAATCCAGCCATGTTGGCTATTCAAGATTTGAATAATATAACCCGGTATGAAAACCTCAATCATTCAATATCATCATGAAAATCCAGCCAGTTTTGGCTATTAAAAATTTGAATACCTCATCGGTTGATAAGTAAACCCGGAGTTTAAATACCCGGCGGCTCTTGGCCAACGACGATTTAATTCGCCTTCATTGTAAGCCGGAATTTTTATAACCCGGCGGCTTATAGCCTTTGAGAAAAAACCCAGAACGGATAATTATTTTGAAGCATCCAGTTTGGTAATGAGCTTGAACTTTAATCATTTTTATGTCATATTCCTGCAAATCCTGCAAAGAGTTTAAACAACATATGCCCTGGCGACTTAACGTCAAAAGCCAGGGCGGATAACCACCCAAATGTAGTCTTATCCTGCACACAAGCAGATCACAAGATCCCTATGATCCTTTGAACGATACCGCTGGCTTATGTGACCCAGACAGTGAAGTTGATAACTCAACTCTGTAAGATTAGGCACATATGATATTTGTAACAACTCAAATACTTGCGATTGTATAAAAACAGATAAAAAATTTGAGGCTTCGGATTCGAATACGATCAGTAAACCGTTCCAAAGTGGTTAAGCTAAGATTCAAATACGATCATATAGCCCCCAGTGGCGTTGGCATTGCCGATCAAAGTGGTATCGATAGCTATGTTCTCTTTGGTTCGAATACGACCTATGTTTGAACAGGAAAACCCCCAAATGACCACTGTGATATTGAATTCGTACTGCCGGTTTACATGACCTGTGTAATAAGGGTGATAATCCAATCCTTAGAAGCCAATGCTTCCATATAAATGATCGTTGTCGTAAGCTGGCGACTTATAGTCAAAAGTCAAGCCGGGTTAATCATAAAACACTTATATACATTTGAGATATAATCCTCAAAAAGGTCTCAAGTTAAGTAATTGTGGCTGCAATAAACTTTACCAGAGATAGAATAAAACTTTTTGAGGCTTCTGATTCGGATACGATCAGTAAACCGTTCCAAAGGGGTTAAGCTAAGATTCGAATACGATCATATAGCCCCTAGTGGCTTGGCAATGCCGATCAAGTGGGTATCGACAGCTATGTTCTCTTTGGTTCGAATACGACCTATGTTTGAACAGGAAGCCCCCAAGTGACCATAAGAATTGTTTAACGATGCTGATTCAAATACGATCCACGTCGATTCCCAAAGGGGTTGAGCTATGATTCGGATACGATCAAGAAGCCCCCAAGTAGGTTCAGCAGTTTGCTAATCAAAAGGGTATCGACAGCTATGTTCTCTTTGGTTCGAATACGACCTATGTTTGAACAGGAAGCCCCCAAATGACCGTATAAATTTTGGTATTGCGCTGATCAAGAGGGTACTGATGGCTATGCCCGCTGAGCAGGAAGCCCCCAAATGACCGTATAAATTTTGGTATTGCGCCGATCAAGAAGGTACTGATGGCTATGCCCGATGAGCAGGAAGCCCCCAAATGACCGTAATAAGATAAGCCGTAAAGCAGGATACCCATGTTTTGAACCGGAATTTCTTAAACCGGATATTGAGATCCTCAAAGCTTTGTAAGGGACAAATTTACCTTGATCCGGATGTTGAACCGGTTTTGAGAGCTTCAAAGCTTTGCGGGAGAGAGATGTCTCTTGAACCGGATTTTAAACCGGAATTTTCATCAGTATGGTATTGTCCCCCGGAACCGGGTTATCATCCCCTCCCATGACCCGGAGTTCCCGAGTCATGTCACTGTAGCCCCCAAGTTTTAAGACTACTCGAGGAGTTGGCTTGAAACTCTCCATATTTGACCATGATATAAACCGGTATGGGTCTTTCAACATCTCAGTGACATAACTTGTCCTGCACTGGAGAATTTGCAAGCCAGAGTAACTGCTCTTTTAAAGAAAGCATATATAATATAAAATATACCGGATGGATTTCACCTGATGTGTTGAGCCGGAATTAATCCGTCGCAGAGTTGATGATCACTACGGTAAAGTTGAAATCAATGATGGGTGAGTCGGCCACGGGAGCGGATAGATGAGTCGGCCGCGGTGTTGTAAGCCGGTGCAGACAAGCAAGTTGTCCTCCTTGTTGTAAACCGGCATGGTCATAAAAGACAGCCAGTGCATTGTAAAATGGCGCAATCGAGAGAGACGGCCATGGCGTTGTAAGCCGGTGCAGAAGTCCGTTGAATAACGACGACCACCTGCGCCAAAAGATGTTGGCGTGTCTCCACCTCTGCGGTATAATATCAATTTTTATCATAAATAATTTGCCCTGTATAAACAATACTGCAGAGCAAGGCAAAGATAAACTTGTTCTTTGACAAAAACAACATGTGATAATAAAAACAAACCTGGATGGATATCACCTGATGTCTTTAATGACATATGACTTGTATGTAGAATCTTTGCACATAACGTAATCTGCAGGTGGCAGAGACCACTTATGTTCACTGTAGAAAACTGATAGCACTTTCTGTGGCCCAGAAAACTTCCATTCACTAACGGTGTGACTGATTTTCGCTTTGAACACGCCCAACTCCAATGGAGTCTCACCATCGTTAGCTTTGTTATGTTCTGACCACCATAACCACCTGATGCAGACGAGAATCCCTCAAGCAGCTTCAGGACCTCCTGTATTACTTCCTTAGTTGACTGATAGTTAAGTAGCTTCTAACGATTCCACTCAAGCAAACAATCTTTCTTCTTTCTAACAAATCTGCCCCTGCTGCGTTCCCTGAATGTGCTACTATAAAAATACTGACAGCACAAGGCGAGGCAAATGGCTCGAGGCCGAGGCCAGTATAAGAAGACCGGGTGACTCGGCGGCGGCTTGTGGGCTCGGACAGCCACTGCCCCATCCCGGCGAGGGCTGCTCGGAGCACTATAAAGGGATAGCCAGGCGGGTCACCCTAAGACGAACAACGGGTTGAAGGAGCGCATCCGTGACGGCGGCTTCGGGTAGAGGTGGTAACTCGAGGCCATACGAAGGCTGCGGTCGGCAATGGCAGAAGAGCTTGTGTGTAACACCGCGGGCGCCTGGGAGGCTCAAGGCACAACCTTGGGGGCGTCCGGTTTGTCTCGAAGCACGGCGGCTTGAGGTGTGAACGAGGCGAGGCACGGCAGCCCGGGGCAGAGGCCAAACAAAGCAAGGAGGCCCCCAGCAAGGAGAGGTACCGTGGCAAGCCGGCTTGGGGTGCAGTGACGAGGCAAGACCTCTTGCTCACGAGTGAGGTGAGGTACGCCATGACAGTGGCGGGTTAGGCAAAGCAAGGCCGCACAGCACGACCGTCGGAGGCGGACGGCAGCTCCGCAGCAGCGGATCTTCCGCTCCAAAAACAGTGCCCAGATCAGGCGCCTGAAGGTGGAAGGAGCGGGGGGCAGCCACGGGACGTCTTGGCAGCGGCTTGCAATGCGGCTGGCTTTCAAGAAGTTAGGCAGCGTCTGGCGGTTCGGATGTTTGGCCGGAGGTAAACTTGCACAACGATGATTCAGAAGTGGCTGACGCTTTGCCAGGCGGCAAGTTGAGGCAGGCGCTTTGGAAACATCGAGCGGCTAAGGTGGAGGCGCATTGCGACGGCACACGGGAGCTTGGTACGGCGTCTCTTGGCAGGGCAACAACATGAGGCCGAGCAGAGGTAGCCATGGAGGAGCGACGGTGCAACCGCCGCGAACACGACGGCGGCGGTCGAGGACGACCGAAGAGACAATGGTGGAGCGCCGTGGAAGGGAGGTCGAACCGAGGCAGACCGCTCGGAGGTGGCTTGACACAGAGGCAAAAAATCGGCGTGGTGCGGTCAGCTCGTGGTGGAGACGAACCGGTGTCTGACTCCGAGTGCACCCCCGTTTCTTTTAGGTCGGGTTGTTCGCTCACGGTACGGCAGTAGCAGGGAGCCTGGAGGCCAGGCCACGACTGTAGTCATTCCCGAGTCGTCGTCTCCATGTCCGGGTGGTAGTGGCTTTCAGTACTTATCGAGTAGTAATGCTCGATTTCCTTGGGGCTCGAGCCTGTAATCCAGCAGCCGGAACTTGCGAAACTCGGCTGATAGGACAGCAGATTTCTTTTGTCGGATTCGATCGAAAATACGATTTGACAGCTTGTAGGACTTGGTGTAGAAACGAAAATCAATCTCCTGTCGACGGATCGTGTCACGTCGTCGGCAGCGCACAGAACATCAAACCTTAATTATTTTCATCTCAATCTGTTAAACTTGCGCTTGATGCACATCCTTCCAAAACGGCTCATCTTCATCTGGTAAATTGAAAACTTCTCGATCCCTGAAAGAAATCCCTTCAAGAACTCAACACCATCGTGCGCGAGCCCCACGGTGGGCGCCATCTGTCGTGGAATTAACATGTCAGATGTCCTTAGTGTCAGGACTTAGTCGCGAGGCCAACACATCTATGTGCTAGCTTGAGAGGGGTTGATCGGGACGAGAGATGCAATACGCAAGACAAGGATTTAGACAGCTTCGGGCCCCGGGAAACATCATCCGGTAACAACCCTACATGCTATTTGTGGCTAGGTCTCATTATGCTCATGAGAAGAGTCGCCGTAAGCCGGCTTCCCCTTTGTGTCTAGCCCTAGATATTGTTTCTTGTTTCTCGTCCCTCTTTGGGGAGCCCTGACCCTCCTTATATAAGTTAGAGGGGCGGGTTACATGTGGAGTCCTAGTAGGACTAGCCTATCTTGTACTACAAGCCGGATACAAGTACGGGTCTTGATTCCTTGTAAGGAAGATACTCCTTACGCCTTTCCTCTTAAGTCGGCCTATCATAACGTAAGCCGGCCTTCTGGGCCTTGAGCCTCCTGGGCCCCTGAGTCTTGTCGCTCCTCTGATCCACTTGCCAGGTCACCCATAAGTCGCCAGGATCGGGCGGGTCACTTAGTGTGTCGTCCAGTCAGGGCGGGTCATTAGTGAGTCGCCAAGTCCAGCCGGGTTATACCTTGCGGCCGGGTTACACCTCGGGGTATATCCCCGACACATATGGAAGCACTATGCTCAACGCTGGTGATAAACAACTGAGGGCAGCCCACGGCTATATCAACCTCAGGGAGCCCAGAGCTCGGTGTCTGGCCTCATCGCAATGCCTCCCCTCAGGAGCGCTAAGCGAGGGGGCTGGACGTGGGGGCTGCGCCCGTGTCACGCCCGAGCGCATGCCACCCAGCCAGGTCCCTCGGACCTGGTCGTCGCGCGCCCCTCCCCGAGCAGAGCCAAGGTATGAAGACCGTTTGAGCGTCAAGGGGGACTCCTGAGCATCATGACTCAGGAGCCTAACTGGTCACGTATCCCCTCACGTCTTAGTTCCAAAAGGCTAATGGTGGTTGAGGTATGCGCGGGACCAAGCCCTGCCGACGTAGAACGACAGATCTACTCCTACACCCCCTCCCTATTTGTTGTTTGCGCATCAAGGGGGACTCCTGAGAATCGCGACTCAGGAGCCTAACTTGCCACATAGCCCCTCACTCCTTGGTCCCATTCTGGTGATCCGGTCGGGGCTAACGGCGGCTAAGGTATGCGTGGGGCCGGGCCCTGTCGAAGTAGAACACAAAGCAAATAGGAAGGAAACCGCAAAATCTCGCAAATTCGGAAGCAAATATTACAAACCATAAATTGTCCTCATGATACCAAACACAAGTTTAAACGCCTCCACGAGGCATGATGCATGTTGCAGGAGTTGAAACAGGAAAATAAGCCGCGAGGAGATCACCCTTGAGCAGCGCCGTCACTCGTCGGAAGCTCCACCTCCATGGCAGAGTTGCGCTTGTCAGCTCCACCTCCCAAGGCCGCGGAACCAGCGGTACCTGCCTTGGGCGCAGTGGCGAACACACGGAACTTCGCCAGCAAGGCCTCCGCTCGGCCCTTCACGGCCTCAGGAGCAACGACGGAGTGCTCGGCGTCCACAGGCTCTAGCAGATCGTCAAGGTTGGCGTCGGGGTTGCGAAGGTAGACGTGGATGAGGATCCGCGTTAGTGCCGCGGAGGAAAGGATGCGAGCTTCAACCTCGGCCATGGGTCCGATGCCGGTCACGACCTCCTCAAGCGCTTTGACCAGGAAGGGAAGCAGCTTGGTGGGGCCGTCCGTGGCTCCGGCCAGCGGCTTCTCTAGACCATCATCGTAAAGCGACTTCAGCGCCCTGCGAGATCTCTCCTCGTAATCCACGAAGGCCACGCGATCCTCGGACAAGACCTTCGCCTTGGCATCTAGCTTGGCCTTCTCCACCTTCAGCGTCTGCTCCAGCATCTTCAGTCGGCTGCGATCAGCGGACAGCTCGGTGTCGCGATCCCCAATGGCGACCTCCTGAGCCTTCATCTCTTCCTCCTTTGCCTGGCGGTCGTGAACCTCTTTGGTGAGCTCGTCGCGCAGGCCCTGCAGCTCATTCTCCAGCGCCTTGCAACGTTCCTGGACAATCGAAGCATCCTTCAACGTTACGTCACGGGCGGCTATGGCCTGGGTGGCGACTTGTTTCTCCTCCTCAGAAGCTGCCACAGCCTGGCTCAGCGCCACTCGGATGGAGGAGTCAGAGCGAGTCCAGCCGGAGATCAGCTCCAGGCGCCCGGCCACCAAGCGGGGGTTGGCGCCCTGGAGATCTTCTTGCCACCGACCCAACTCAGCAGCAGCACGGTCCAGGGCGGCGGAGGAGGCATAGGAGTCAGGAACCAGTGGAGTAGGAGGAGAAGACGGCAGCATGATCATGGCTTGGGAGGCTGGGAGCCCCTGAGCCTTGGCAACCTCAGCGACAGCATCAAACACCGACGCCTCCAAAGTTAGCGGGGCCACGAGGGCTGGCACCCCACCAGAGCGCTCCTCCTAGCCTCGCGGGGACGACCGAGCAGGGGAGGTGCGAGCTCCACTGCCTCCCCTTCCCACAGGCGAAGGCACGGCCACGACGGGTGAGCTTGCCCCAAGCGGAGCCACCGTGTCCCCTTTCAGCCTCTTCGCCGCAGGCGGCAGCCTACCCAAGCGACGGAGGATGTCAAGCCCTGACAGCAAAAAACAAGAGCAAAGCATAGTTCGAGTACTTATTGGTAAGTCGTGGCGTGTTCTGGCGGCCTCCTGCCGAGCTTAAAGCCCGAGAGCCTCTTGCGGGGCACAGCCTCGGGAGATCCAGAGGCAGAGGAGGGCGCACCAGAAAGGCTGGAGCTGGCTTCGGGCAGTGCCTGGGCCAGGATAGCCCCTCGGGATATCAGCCCCAACCTGTCCTTCTTCGGGATCACGAGCGGGTCCTCTCCCCTCGCCTGGTGTCAGCCTCATTGTCATCCGGTAGGTTGCGGAGGATGTTGGCCCTGCGCCAGGGGGAAGTCCCCCCGTCTCCTTAGTGGTTGCCTCCGAGTCGCGCTCCTATTCTTCCTCGTCTTCCTCCTCTCCTCTGTGGGAATCATCGGAAGACAATTCCACTGACGCCGCCGCCTGCTGGCCCTCAGGAGGCACCTCCGGTACCAGGCCGCTCCCATCAAAGGTGGGCATGGCGTCCACCACCTATTTCCAGTCGTCACGAAGGAACAAGGGGACAGGAGCGCCCTCTAGGCCTTCCACGTCCTCTCCAACCAGGAAGGGGAGAGCTGCGGCCAGATCTTCATCAGCCAGGGCCTCCGAGTTCAGGAGGAGATCGTCGTCCGCATCTCCAAGCCTCCACAACAGGCGCAAGTGAGCCTGGAGTGGAGCCACCCGATGCGCCAGAAACTCCCTCAGGAGCGTGGCCCCGGTCAGCTTCGCCGCCTTCAGGTTGCTTGGCCTCAGGTCAGCGTTCATCTTCTCCAGCACCAGCTTCGCCCGCTGGTCGTCAAGCTTCGCGCGAGACAACGCCTCATCAGCCTGGGGCTGCTCCGTGGGCAGCGCCAGCCGAGAGTTGATGCATCCGGCATCCAGCATGACCCACTTGCTCTGGAAGCCATCGGCCCTCTTCCCGGCCTTCGAGATCATGTTGGCTTTGGAATAAGCAACAAAGCCAGCGCACACCAAGGTATGGGCGCTGGTGACTCGGAGGGAGAAGAAGTGGCGCAGCAAGGCCACGGAAGGCATCACCCCGACGTGCGCCTCGCAGTAGTAGGCGAAAATCGATAGAAGGAGAACAGAGTTGGGATGGAGATGCAGAGCCTGCAGCTTGTAATGGCGGAGGACAGCATAGAAGAACTCGGAAAAAGGAGGCACCAGGCCGGCGATGACGGCGCTCATGAAGAAGGGGTAGAAGGTACTCCCCTTGGCCTCCCACTGGGCGGGGCCAGCTTGGAGCGCAGTCTCCCCCATCTCGATGCCTTGCGCTGCCGTCATCAGGCGCGTGAGGGCGAGGTTCTTCTCCATCATGTTGGGGGGATCCAGAGCCGGCGAGTACCAGGCCGGTGGAGCCTCGGCCACGGCCTTGCGGGGCGCCATTGCACGCTGTAGGAGGAAGGATGAGGCGGATCTGGAGATTTCGGAAGCAAGAGAGCAAAAGGAAAAAAGGGGATCTGGAGCAAGGCGAATGAGAGCAATGAAGGTAAGCCTAACCCAGGCCAGCCTTTTGTCAGTCGGGCAGTTGCCGAGGCAGCGTGGGGAAGCGGAGACTCCCACGTCCAATCAACCGCCACACGGCGACCAAGGCTGCAGGCTGTTGGGGCGCACGGTGCTCCTCACTTGCTCTTTCACTTTGCTGCTAAGCCAAGTCCGAGCATGCCTTGGGCCCGGGGGCTACTGTCGGTGTTTTGGGAACGGGGGTCCCTAGACTTGCCTGCCAGCAGCATGTGGCGTGGCTCAAGGGGTGACCCAGTATGGCCCGTCTGCATCAACCCGAGCTCAAGACCCTCGTGAGGGGCCAAGCCTCACGGGGCAGATGACGCAAGGCTTCCTCAGGGGCGGCCTCACCAGGCAGGCTCGCGAGGAGGCGGATAGATCAAGGCAGGGGTACCTCGCGAGGTGCTCATGATGCAAGCCATGACGATCGAGACCAGGCGGGCGCCAGCCTGCGCAGTGTCCTCGTTTCCTCTTTGGTGCAAAGGGGGCAAGCGCAGGCGCGGAATACCGAGGCACCAAGCAAAGGTTACCATATTGGTGCAACAAGATCAAGATCAGCAGAGCGGTAGGACGGAGGTCACCGTGGAGCCCAAGACGGCGTAATCGCCAGCGTCTTTGGCAGTCGAAGACCAACTTTAGTCAGGATAACTTGTACAAGTTGTTCCCCTTCAAAATGGCCGTTGTTGGCTCCCTTCCCGCTCAATATTTGGGAAGAGGACCAGGGCCTCTATATATAGAGATAGCCACCACCACAGTAGGGGGGGATCATCTCATCTGGACCTCAAAGAATCCACCCAAGTAGAACACCGCACCAGCTCAAGAACACCTCTCGCGAGGCTGTTCTTCCTCTGTTCTGTTCATCATCAGCCCCAGAGGAAATCCACCACACAACACACTAGAGTAGGGTATTACACCACAACGGTGGCCCGAACTAGTATAAACCTTGCGTCCCCTGTGTTGTTCATCGTGTAGCTTAGATTCACGGCGAGGTATTGGGACGTGGATCGGTAGGGGGAAGATCTTTGTGCGCAACCCAGAGTTCGAACCTTAAGGGTTTTGCCGGAACCCGATATCCGACAACAAGTGCTCCCTGGGTGATTTTGGTAATTAATGTCAACATATTTCTTGTTGGACTAATACTTCTATCTAGTATATTTCAGATGCATTCAACATTGGAGTAGCATGACAAGAGGATATGGAACCCCTTCAAGATGCTAAGGACAAACATTGGCAAAGGCTCAAGACTCTACATTTTCATTTCAGTGATCCAAGATCACATTGAGTCCATAGGAAAAGCCAATACTATTAAAAGGGGATGAGGTGTTGCTTAATGGCTTGCTTGCTCAAAATGCTTAGTGATATGCTCCAAAAACCCTTAACCACTTTCTCATTTCCACATATGTCCTAAACCTAAAGTCAAACTCGGCCCCACCGATTTGATATATCCGGCGCCACCGAGTTCACTTGACATAGCCACTGGCGAAAACCCTAATCAGTTTGGTCTCACCGATGGGATCTCGGTCTCATCGAGATGGCCCTGCAAACTCTCTGTTACCTATTGCAGTTATTTTGATCTCACCGAGATACACAGTCGGTCCCACTGAGTTTGCTTGACCAAGTCTCTGTTTGCTTATTGCTGAAATCGGTCTCACCGAGATGAGGCTTTGCCCTAACCCTAGCACATCGGTCTCACCGAGCTGACCTTGTCGGTCCTACCGAAAACTCTAACGTTCACATTTTGAACCATATAGGTATGACCGAGTTTCACTATTCGGTCCCACAGAGTTTGGTAAATTGTGTGTAACGGCTAGATTTTGTGTGGAGGATATATATACCCCTCCACCCCCTTCTCCATATGAGAGAGAGCCATCAGAATGTGCCTACATTTCCACTACTCATTTTCTGAGAGAGAACCACCTACTCATGTATTGAGACCAAGACATTCCAATCCAACCACAAGAATCTTGATCTCTAGCCTTCCCCAAGTTGCTTTCCACTCAAATCATCTTTCCACCATAGCCAAATCTGTGAGAGAGAGTTGGGTGTTGGGGAGACTATCATTTGAAGAACAAGAGCAAGGAGGTCATCATCAACACACCATCTATTACCTTTTGGAGAGTGGTGTCTCCTAGATTGGTTAGGTGTCACCTGGGAGCCTCCGTCAAGATTACGGAGTTGAACCAAGGAGTTTGTAAGGGCAAGGAGATCACCTACTTCATGAAGATCTACCCAAGTGAGGCAAGTCCTTCGTGGGCGATGGCTATGGAGGGATAGACAAGGTTGATTCTTCGTGGACCCATCGTGGGTGGAGCCTGATGACCCACAAGTATAGGGATCTATCGTAGTCCATTCGATAAGTAAGAGTTTCGAACCCAACACGGAGCAGAAGGAAATGACAAGCGGTTTTTAGTAAGGTATTCTATGCAAGCACTGAAATTGTAGGTAACAGATAGTTTTATGATAAGATAATTTGTAACGGGTAACAAGCAATGAAAGTAAATAAGGTGCAGCAAGGTGGCCCAATCCTTTTTGTAGCAAAGGACAAGCCTGGACAATTTCTTATAATAAGAAAGCGCTCCCAAGGACACATGGGAATTATCATCAAGCTAGTTTTCATCACGCTCATATGATTCGCGTTCGGTACTTTGATAATTTGATATGTGTGTGGACTGGTGCTTGGGTACTGCCCTTTCTTGGACAAGCATCCCACTTATGATTAACCCCTATTGCAAGCATCCGCAACTACAAAAGAAGTATTAAGGTAAACCTAACCATATCATGAAACTAGTGGATCCAAATCAGCCCCATACGAAGCAACGCGTAAACTAGGGTTTAAGCTTCTGTCACTCTAGCAACCCATCATCTACTTATTACTTCCCAATGCCTTCCTCTAGGCCCAAATAATGGTGAAGTGTCATGTAGTCGACGTTCACATAACACCACTAGAGCAGAGACAACATACATCTCATCAAAATATCGAACGAATACCAAATTCACATGACTAGCTACTAATAGCAAGACTTCACCGATGTCCTCAGGAACAAACGTAACTACTCACAAAGCATATTCATGTTCATGACCAGAGGAGTATTAATATGCATTAAGGATCTGAGCATATGATCTTCCACCAGATAAACCAATTAGCATCAACTACAAGGAGTAATCAACACTACTAGCAACCCACATGTACCAATTTGTGGTTTTGATACAAGATTGGATACAAGAGATGAACTAGGGTTTTGAGAGGAGATGGTGTTGATGAAGATGTTGATGGAGATTGACCCCTTCCCGGTGAGAGGATCATTGGTGATGACGATGGTGATGATTTCCCCCTCCTGGAGGGAAGTTTCCCCGACAGAACAGCTCCGCGAGAGCCCTAGATTGGTTCCGCCAAGGTTCCGCCTCGTGGCGGCAGAGTTTCGTCCCGTAAGCTTTCTTATGATTTTATTCAGGGTAAAAGCCTTCATATAGCAGAAGATGGGCACCGAGGGCTACCGGGGGCCCAGGAGACAGGGGGCACACCCAGTAGGGGGGGGGGGCGCCCCCACCCTCCTGGCCAGGGTGTGGGCACCCTCTGGTACTTTCTTCGCTCAATAATTCTTATTAATTCCAAAAATGACTTTCGTAGAGTTTCAGGACTTTTGGAGTTGTGCAAAATAGGTTTCCAATTGCTCCTTTTTCAACCAGAATCCCAGCTGCCGGCATTCTCTGTCTTCATGATAAACCTTGTAAAATAAGAGAGAATAGCCATAAGTATTGAGAAATAACGTGTAATAACAGCCCACAATGCAATAAATATTGATATAAAAGCATGATGCAAAATGGACGTATCAATTCCCCCAAGCTTAGACCTCGCTTGTCCTCATGTTTAGAGATAGAGGTGTCGATAAAAATAAAATACGGACATGAGGGAATCATGATCATTCTTCTAACAACAACATATATATAGATTTTGTCATATGATTTCTTATGCTCAAGTAACAATCTATTCACAATGTCAAGTATGGATCATAAACTTCACTGAGAACTAACAAACTATAATCTCAGTCATTGAAGCAATTGCAATTTATCATAACATCAGAAAGGGTCAAGAATAGAGCTTTTCAGCAAGTCCACATACTCAACTATCATATAGTCTTCTACAATTGCTAACACTCATGCAATACTTATGGTTATGGAGTTTTAATCGGACACTGAGAAAGATAGGGGCTTATAATTTCGCCTCCCAATGTATTCACCTTTGGGTGATGTCAACAATAATAGTTCATGCTAACTTACATCCAATTGGATATATATATCAGGATCTTTTCCAACACGAGGTGCTTGCCAAAGGATAAAATGAAAAAGGGAAAGGTGAAGATCACCTTGACTCTTGCATAAAGTAAAAGACATAAAGTAAAAGATAGGCCCTTCGCAGAGGGAAGCAGAGGTTGTCAGGTGCTTTTAGGGTTGGATGCACAAAATCCTAATGCAAAAGAATGTCACTTTATATTGCCACTTGTGATATGAACCTTTATTATGAAGTCCATCGCTTTTATTACTTCCATATCACACGATCGTATAAAGCTTATTTTCTCTGCACTAATAAGTCATACATATTTAGAGATCAATTTTTATTGCTTGCAACATGAAAATTTACTTGAAGGATCTTACTCAATCCATAGGTAGGTATGGTGGACTCTCATGGCAAAACTGGGTTTAAGGATATTTGGAAGCACAAGTAGTATCTCTACTTGGTGCAAGGAATTTGGCTAGCATGAGGGGGAAAGGCAAGCTCAACATGTTGGATGATCCATGAAAATATACTTTAACTGAGATGTGAGAAAACATAAACCATTATGTTGTCTTCCTTGTCCAACATTAACTCTTTAGCATGTCATACTTAATGAGTGCTCACAATTATAAAAGATGTCCAAGATATTATATTTATATTTGAGAACCTCTCTTTCTTTATTACTTCCTATTAATTGCAACGATGACCAAAACTATGTTTGTCAACTTTCAACAACTTTTAAGTCTCATACTCTTTATATGTGAAGTCATTACTATCCATAAGATCAATATGAACTCTTTTATTCTTTTTATTCTTTCTACTTTCTCAAGATCATAGCAAGATAGAAAAGCCCTTGACTCAATGAAAGTGCTAGTTATCAACTAGAGGGGGGGGGGGTGAATAGGCGATTTTTATCAAAGTCTTCAAAACATGGTAGTTTCGAAGACAAACAATAGAAATGACCTAATTGATATGCAGCGGAAGATAAACTACAACAAGCAAGCCATAGTCAAGTATGCAATAGTGTTAACATACGAAGACTAATAGCAGCTAGGTAGTAGGATCAGGATGGAAGATAGTATGAAGCCAATCAACAATAGTAGTCAAGCAATGAAGTCAATCAGATAAGACAGATAAGCAATGACTTCATGAAGACAAACTCAAAGTAAAGGAGGGAAGAGATAGAACCAGTCACTTGTCGAAGACACAGGATTTGTTGGACCAGTTCCAGTTGCTGTGACAACTGTACGTCTGGTTAGGGAGGCTGAGATTCAACTCAGAAGACCGTGTCTTCACCTTATTCCCCTTGAGCTAAGGACACTTAGTCCTCGCCCAATCACTCTGGTAAGTCTTCAAGGTAGACTTCCGAACCTTCACAGACTTTGTTCACCCGGCAATCCACAATGACTCTTGGATGCTCAGAACGCGACGCCTAACCGGCTGGAGGATACACAGTCCTCAAGTGTAATAAGTCTTCAGGTCACACAGACAGAAAGACTTCAGTGATGCCTAACACTCTTTGTCTCTGGGTGTTTGGGCTTTGTCCTCGCAAGGATTTCTCTCTCAAAGGCTTCGAGGTGGGTTGCTCTCAAAACGACAAAAGCCGTAAACTAACTCTGAGCAGCCACCAATTTATGGTGTAGGGGGTGGGCTATTTATAGCCACAAGGCAACCCGACTTGATATGTCCGAAATGACCCTGGGTCACTAAGGAAATGACACATGTTCCAACAGTCAGATTTCGAACACACACGACAGCTTTACTTGGGCTACAAGCAAAGCTGACTTATCCAGCTCTGGATAAGATTTGCTCTCATTGTCTTCGCTCGAAGACATAGGATTTGGGTTGAGCATCACTTCAGTCACTCTGACTTAGTTCACTTGGACCCCACTTAACAGTGCGGTGGTTCCTATGACTCAACAAAGAAGAAAAGGAAACAATGAAACGACTCAGTCTTCGCGCTCCATAGTCTTCACTCAATGTCTTCTCATGTCATAGACTTCAGTGTGAATATCTTCACACACCACCATTGTCTTCAATGTCTTCATACATTTTTAGGGGTCATCTCCGGTAGGTAAACCGAATCAATGAGGGACACTACCTGAATATCCTGCAATTCTCACAAACGCATTAGTCCCTCAACCAACTTTGTCGTCAATACTCCAAAACCAACTAGGGGTGGCACTAGATGCACTTACACTCAACACTAATATTTATTATATAGCTCACGGACTCGATTACATAGAGGGATCACAAAGCAAAACTCAAAACTGATTCATACCAAAACTTTATTCTACTAGATCTAGATATTACTAAAGGGATCGAACTAAGTAAAACGGTAAATATAGGATTGTGATGATGATACGATATCGGGGCACCTCCCCCAAGCTTGGCAGTTGCCAAGGGGAGTGCCCATACCCATGTGATTATGTCCTCGGAGGTGATGAAGGTGGTGATGATGATGGTGGATAATCGCACATCGAGCGTAAAAGCTCCTCCAACTTGCGGATAATGCCCTTGAGTGCGATGATATGAGCCTTCAACAAAATATTTTCCTGAGTGAGATACTTGTTTTGTATGTGAGCTAACTCAATCATATTGAAAGCTTCAATCTCAGTTGGGGTAAAGAGGTTATGTAGAGGTTGAGGGATGTTTTCTTCCTCCGCCACCGGAGCTTGATCCTCCATGGCCTTCTTGATCCCTTCATCCTTGTTGATCTCCTTCGGTTCTTCTCTTTTCAGCTCTATCTTCAATAGCCAAGCATCCTTGTCTTCATTGTTGGAGGAGGGTGATGTCATGATGCTCTAGATCTGTCAGAAAAACAGCTCGAAACAAAAACAAGAGATAATTGCATGATACGGTGGTCAAAACCTTTGGGAGATTATATAATGAATTTTTACCGACCAAAAGAAGTAATGTGCAAGAAAATGGAGTCCGGGAGGTACACGAGGTGCCCACGAGACAGGGGGGCGTGCCCAGTAAGGTGGGGCGCGCCCTCCACCCTCGTGGAGGCCTCGTGTCCTTCCCGGATTACTTCTTGCTTCCCAAAATTCTTAAATATTCCAAAACGGAGAAAAATTGCCATTAGAATTGTTTTGGAGTCGGTTTACTTACCGTACCACATACCTATTCCTTTTCAGAGTCTGAGTCGTTCTGGAAAGTGTCCCTTATGTATTCCTCCGGGGTTACGGTTTCAACAATATTAGTTTCAACATTTATAGGATTACCTGAGATATAATGTTTGATTCTTTGACCGTTCACCACCCTCGGACTTGTGCCCTCGAAGTTGTTGATTTTTATGGCACCGGAACGATAGACCTCCTCGATAACGTAAGGACCTTCCCATTTAGAGAGAGGTTTCCCTGCAAAAAATCTTAAACGAGAGTTTAATAGCAACACATAATCACCTACAATAAACTCATGCTTTTGTATCCTTTTGTCATGCCATCTTTTAACCTTTTCTTTGAACAGTTTGGCATTCTCATATGCTTGGGTTCTCCATTCATCAAGTGAGCTAATATCAAATAACCTCTTCTCACCGGCAAGTTTGAAATCATAGTTGAGCTCTTTAATAGCCCAATATGCCTTATGTTCAAGTTCGAGAGATAAGTGACATGCTTTTCCATAAACCATCTTATACGGAGACATACCCATAGGATTTTTATATGCAGTTCTATAGGCCCATAATGCATCATCAAGTTTCTTGGACCAATTCTTCCTAGATCTATTAACAGTCTTTTGCAAAATTAATTTGAGCTCTCTATTACTCAACTCTACTTGACCACTAGACTGTGGGTGATAAGGAGATGCAATTCTATGATTAACATCATACTTAGCAAGCATTTTACGAAAAGCACCATGAATAAAATGTGAACCACCATCAGTCATGAGATATCTAGGGACTCCAAACCTCGGAAAAATAACTTCTTTAAGCATCTTAATAGAGGTGTTATTATCAGCACTACTAGTTGGAATAGATTCTACCCACTTAGTAACGTAATCAACAACAACTAAAATATGTGTATATCCATTAGAGGCAGGAAAAGGTCCCATGTAATCAAAGCCCCAAACATCAAATGGTTCAATAACAAGAGAATAGTTCATAGGCATTTCTTGACGTCTACTAATATTACCAATTCTTTGACATTCATCACAAGACAAAACAAACTTACGGGCATATTTGAAGAGAGTAGGCCAATAAAAACCAGATTGAAATACCTTATGTGCAGTTCTATCTCCAGCGTGGTGTCTTCCATATGGCTCGGAGTGACACTTGCATAGGATCTATTCCTGTTCATGCTCAGGCACACAACATCTAATAACACCATCTACTCCTTCTTTATAAAGGTGTGGGTCATCCCAGAAGTAATGTCTTAAATCATAAAAGAACTTTTTCTTTTGCTGGTATGTGAAATTAGGTGGTATAAATTTAGCAACAATGTAATTAGCATAATCAGCATACCATGGAGCAGTACGAGAAGTATTAATGACTGCTAATTGTTCATCAGGAAAGCTATGATCAATAGGTAGTGGGTCATCAAGAACATTCTCTAACCTAGACAAGTTGTCTGCAACGGGGTTCTCAGCTCCCTTTCTATCAATAATATGCAAATCAAATTCTTGGAGCAAGAGAACCCATCTAATAAGTCTAGGTTTAGCATCTTTCTTTTCCATAAGATATTTAATAACAGCATGATCAGTGTGAATAGTAACTTTAGAATCAACAATATAAGGTCTGAACTTATCACATGCAAATACAACCGCTAAGAATTCTTTTTCAGTAGTAGCATAATTTCTCTGGCAGTATCAAGAGTTTTACTAGAATACTGGATAACATTTAATTTCTTATCAACTCTTTGCCCTAGAACAGCACCTACAGCATAATCACTAGCATCACACATAATTTCAAAGGGTAAGTTCCAATCAGGTGGCTGAACAATAGGTGCAGTGATCAAAGCTTTCTTAAGTATTTCAAATGCTTCTACACAATCATCATCAAAGACAAAAGGAATATCTTTTTGCAATAAATTAGTCAGAGGCCTAGAGATTTTAGAAAAGTCCTTAATGAACCTCCTATAAAAACCGGTATGACCAAGGAAGCTTCTTATACATTTAATGTCCTTGGGACATGGCATCTCTTTAATAGCGCTTTAGCTTTATCAACTTCAATACCTCTTTTAGAAATTTTATGCCCCAAGACAATGCCTTCATTAACCATAAAGTGGCACTTTTCCCAATTCAAGACGAGACTAGTGTCTTCACATCTCTGCAAAACTCGATCAAGGTTGCTCAAGCAATCATCAAAAGAGGATCCATAAACGGAGAAATCATCCATGAATACCTCACAAATCTTTTCACAAAAGTCAGGGAATATAGCCATCATGCATCTTTGAAAGGTAGAAGGTGCATTACATAAACCAAAAGGCATACGTCTATAAGCAAAAGTTCTGAAAGGGCAAGTAAAAGTAGTTTTTGATTGATCCTCCACTGAGACATGTATTTGAGAGAAACTAGAATAACAGAAATGTGTGTGTTTGGATAGTCTTTCTAGCATTTGATTAATAAAAGGTAAAGGGTAATGATCTTTCTTAGTAGCTTTATTTAATTTACGTAAATCAATTACCATCCTATAACCTGTAATAATCCTTCCGGGATCAATTCATCTTTATCATTAGGAACAACAGTAATACCTCCCTTCTTAGGGACGCAATGGACAGGACTTACCCAATCACTATCAGCAATGGGGTAAATTATACCTGCCTCAAGGAGCTTTAGTATCTCCTTTCTTACCACTTCTTTCATCTTAGGATTCAACCGTCGTTGATGATCTCTAACTGGTTTGGAGACTTCGTCCAATTTAATTTTGTGTTGGCATAGAGTGGGACTAATGCCCTTAAGATCATCGAGAGTATATCCAATAGCGGAACGGTGCTTCTTCAGAGTTTTCAATAATCTTTCCTCTTCTTGCTCTGAAAGGTTATCACTAATAATAACAGGATATATCTTCTTTTCATCAAGATAAGCATATTTAAGATTATCAGGTAAAGGTTTAAGCTCAAACACGGGATCACCCTTGGGTGGAGGGGGATCCCCTAGGATTTCAAAAGGTAAGTTGTGTTTCAAAATAGGACCCTGTTTAAGGAGTAATTCATCAATCTCCCTTCTTTCATTCATAAACATATCATTTTCATGGTCTAGAAAATATCCCCCAAGCCAATTGTAACAACGTCCTTTTCACAATCAATCTTAGCATTGATAGTATTCAAGAAGGTTCTACCAAAAATAATGGGACAAAAGCTATCTTGTGGGGAACCAAGAACAAGAAAATCAGCAGGATATTTAACCTTCCCACACAAGACTTCTACATCTCTAACAATCCCAAAAGGTGTAATAGTATCTCTATTGGCAAGCTTAATCGTAACATCAATATCTTCTAACTCAGCGGGTGCAATATCATGCATAATTTCTTTATATTGGGAAATAGGTATTGCACTAGCACTAGCACCCATATCACATAAGCCATGATAACAATGATCTCCTATTTTAACAGAAATAATAGGCATACCTACTACAGGCCTATCTATCTTAGCATCTGGTCTAGCAATATTAGCAGTTTCACCACAGAAGTAAATAACATGCCCATCTATATTATCATCCAGGAGATCTTTAACCATAGCAATACTAGGTTCAACTTTGATTTTCTCAGGAGGTGTAT
Source organism: Triticum aestivum (assembly GCF_018294505.1). NCBI lineage: Eukaryota > Viridiplantae > Streptophyta > Magnoliopsida > Poales > Poaceae > Triticum > Triticum aestivum. The sequence goes on along the minus strand of NC_057810.1, from coordinate 507,149,886 downwards.
ATGTTCTAGTATTACTCTTACGAACAACAATTGAAGCTTTAGCATGATCCTTTATTCTAACAGGAAAAGGTGGTTTCTCAACATAAGTAGTAGGAACAATAGGATCATTATAAGTGATAGTATTTTCTTCAACTGTAATGGGTGAAACTACTTTTACTTCAATGGGAGGATTATATTTAAACCACTTCTCCTTAGGGAGATCAACGTGAGTAGCAAAAGATTCACAGAAAGAAGCTACTATCTCAGAGTCAAGTCCATATTTAGTGCTAAATCCACGAAAAGCATCGGTATCCATAAAAGACTTAACACAATCAAACTTAGGTGTCATACCTGACTCCTTACTATCGTCGGAACCCCAGTCTTCAGAGTTGCGTTTAATTCTTTCCAATAAATCCCACTTGAATTTAGTAGTCTTCAGCATATAAGAACCATCACAGGAAGTATCGATCATGGTGCGATCATTGAGAGAAAGCCGAGCATAATTTTTTTGAATAATCATTTCTCTTGAGAGCTCATGATTGGGGAATGAATATAACATTGACTTAAGGCTCCCCCAATCTTGAGTGATGCTTTCTCCTTCGCGAGGCCAAAAATCATATATGTAATTACAATCACGATGAACAAGATGCATAGGATATAATTTCTGGTGAAATTCCAACTTCAATCGTTTATAGTTCCAAGATCCCGTATCATCGCATAGCCTATACCATGTCAATGCATCTCCCTTCAAAGATAAAGGAAAGACCTTCCTATTAACAACATCATCGGGAATACCTGCAATCTTAAATAATCCACAAACTTCATCCACAAAGAGAAGGTGTAAATCGGGATGCAATGTTCCATCTCCTGCAAAGGGATTAGCTAGCAGTTTCTCTATCATACCTGAAGGAATCTCAAAGTAAACATTTTCAGTAGGTTCAGTAGGTTGAGGAGAAACTCTTTGCTCTACTGGTCGGGGCAAAGATACCCCGAACAAGCCCCTGAAAGGATTAGTTTCCATAGTAACAAGTGACAGAAAATTTCAGCACAATATATAAAGGTTTCCTTACCAAGTTCCACTCACCAAAGGCGCTTCACTCCCCGGCAACGGCACCAGAAAAGAGTCTTGATGACCCACAAGTATAGGGGATCTATCGCACTCCTTTTGATAACTAAGAGTGTCGAACCCAACGAGGAGCAGAAGGAAATGAGAAGCGGTTTTCAGTAAGGTATTCTCTGCAAGCACTGAAATTGTAGGTAACAGATAGTTTTGTGATAAGATAATTTGTAACGGGTAACAAGCAATGAAAGTAAATAAGGTGCAGCAAGGTGGCCCAATCCTTTTTGTAGCAAAGGACAAGCATGGACAATTTCTTATAATGAGAAAAGCGCTCCTGAGGACACATGAGAATTATCGTCAAGCTAGTTTTCATCACGCTCATATGATTCGCGTTCGGTACTTTGATAATTTGATATGTGGGTGGACCGGTGCTTGGGTACTGCCCTTTCTTGGACAAGCATTCCACTTATGATTAACCCCTATTGCAAGCATCCGCAACTACAAAAGAAGTATTAAGGTAAACCTAACCATAGCATGAAACTAGTGGATCCAAATCAGCCCCTTACGAAGCAACGCGTAAACTAGGGTTTAAGCTTCTGCCACTCTAGCAACCCATCATCTACTTATTACTTCCCAATACCTTCCTCTAGGCCCAAATAATGGTGAAGTGCCATGTAGTCGATGTTCACATAACACCACTAGAGGAGAGACAACATACATCTCATCAAAATATCGAACGAATACCAAATTCACATGACTACTAATAGCAAGACTTCACCCATGTCCTCAGGAACAAACGTAACTACTCACAAAGCATATTCATGTTCATGATCATAGGAGTGTTAATATGCATTAAGGATCTGAACATATGATCTTCCACCAGATAAACCAATTAGCATCAACTACAAGGAGTAATCAACACTACTAGCAACCCACAGGTACCAATTTGTGGTTTTGATACAAGATTGGATACAAGAGATGAACTAGGGTTTTGAGAGGAGATGGTGCTGATGAAGATGTTGATGGAGATTGACCCCCTCCCGATGAGAGGATCGTTGGTGATGACGATGGTGATGATTTCCCCCTCCCAGAGGGAAGTTTCCCCGGCAGAACAGCTCCGCCGGAGCCCTAGATTGGTTCCGCCAAGGTTTCGCCTCGTGGCGGCGGAGTTTCGTCCCGTAAGCTTTCTTATGATTTTTTTCAGGGTAAAAGCCTTCATATTGCAGAAGATGGGCACCGGAGGGCCACCAGGGGGCCCAGGAGACAGGGGGTTGCGCCCCCCACCCTCTTGGCTAGGGTGTGTGCCCCCTCTAGTACTTTCTTCGCTCAATAATTCTTATTAATTCCAAAAATTACTTTCATGGAGTTTCAAGACTTTTGGAGCTATGCAGAATAGGTTTCCAATATTTGCTCCTTTTCCAGCCAGAATCCCAGTTGCCGGCATTCTCCATCTTCATGATAAACCTTGTAAAATAAGAGAGAATAGCCATAATTATTGAGCCATAACATGTAATAATAGCCCATAATGCAATAAATATTGATATAAAAGCATGATGCAAAATGGACGTATTAGAGCCCTCCGTGGACTCGCGCAACTGTTACCCTTCGTGGGTTGAAGTCTCCACCAATGTGGATGTACGATAGCACCACCTATCAGAACCACGCCAAAAATCTCTGTGTCTCCAATTGTGTTTGCACACTCCAATCCCATCCCTTTACTTTCTTGCAAGTTGCATGCTTTTCTTTCCGCTGCTCATATACTCTTGCCATGCTTACTTGAATTTTATTGTGGATGCTTAAAAATGTGCCTATATCCAACCTTAACTTGAGAAACTTAAAAACTGCTATCTTTATTTGTTGAGGGTCTAATCACCCCCCCCCCTCTAGACACCTCTTCTTGATCCTCTTAGTTAGTCCCAAAAATAATATAAAATAGCATATATAAAACATCCAAAACAGATAATATAATAGCATGAAACAATCAAAAATTATAGATAGGTTGGAGACGTATTTGCGGTTCTACCGCTCGTTGCCCTATGCAACACGCCCTCATCTGGTCACTACCGCACAAGCAGTAGTACCCCACTCCTCAACGGTAGTACCGCAACTTTATGCGGTAGTACCGCGGCCTTGTGCAGTAGTACCGCGCCCTGCAGGCTGAGAAAGGGGATAACAATTGGATCATTTCCCCCACTATATAAAGGGGGTGTTCTTCCCCAAGAATACCACCTCTTCCCTCCCCAAGCTCCATTGTCGCTCAAACCTCCATTTTCACCTGATCTCTCTCCCTAGCCAATCAAACTTTTTGATTTTCTAGGGATTGGTTGATAAGACCCCGATCTACACTTCCACCAAGAGAAATTTGATTTCCCCCACTAATCCCTTGTGGATCTTGTTACTCCCTCGGAGACATATTCCATTGTGGTGAAGCTTCGTGGTGTCGTTGGGAGCCTCCAATTAAGTTGTGGAGATAGCCCCAACCTTGTTTGTAAAGGTTCAATCACCGCCTTCAAGGGCACCAATAGTGGAATCATGGTATCTCGCGTTGTGTGAGGGCGTGAGGAGAATACGGTTGCCCTAGTGGATTCTTGTGGAGCATTGTGCCTGCACACCGCTCCAACAGAGACGTACTTCCTCACAAAGGGAAGGAACTTCGGCAACACATCCTCGTCTCCACCGGCTCCGCTCTTGGTTATGTCTTACCTTTACTTGTGCAAGCTTTTATTGTGTTGTATCCCTTGCTTGGTTTTGTGCTTGTTATTATTGCATCATATAGGTTCCTCACCTAGTTGCACATCTAGACAACCTACTTTGATGCTAAGTTTAATTTGGTAAAGAAACGCTAAAAATTGTTAGTTGCCTATTCACCCCCCCCTCTAGTCAACCATATCGATCCTTTCAATTGGTATCAGAGACTCATCTCTTTATTAAGGACTTTACCGTCCGAAGAGTATGGTTTACACTGTAGATGAGGGGGAGAAGCACTCCAGTGCGAATCTATCCTCGTCTATGACCGATGGGATTTCCTCAGTCTCTCGTGAGGAGTTCAATGAGGCTTTGGAAACATTGAAAACCTCCATGATGACCGAGGTTAAAGGCATGTTTAAGGAGTTTCTTGATGGCCTTAAATTATCCTTCGCACCATTGGAAGTGGTTGATCCCGCTAACAAGGTGGCGGATGCTAACTCCAATAAGGAGGAAGGTAGTAGTGGCCAAGTTCCTTTGCCTAGTGGTAAGAGTGGGAGTGGCATCTTTGCCCATGTTGAACCTCCCCTCACCTATGGAGGACCGGTTCCCTCCACGCATATGAATCATGTTGGTCCTCCTCCTAAGCTTGTGAAAAATGAGGATTTTGCTGCTTGGGTGTATTGCTTTAAACGTCATTTAAATCATAGTTCTACTAATCTTTGGAGAATTATTGAGCAAGGTTTCTACCCGGATGATCCAAGCAACTTCACTCCTAGAGAAGCCGTGAATCATCAATTCAACGAGTACACTCTCTTCATTCTCCAAGAAGCTATTCCTCCCAAAGATATTGCGCATCTCTGACCTTTCACAGTGGCCAAGGAAGCATGGGAGCATGTTGTTTCCTTGTACAAGGGAAGTGCAAGCATTCAACGCTCAAACTTTGAAGTGGTGCAAGATGGATCCGATGAGTTTGTCATGATTCAATATGAAGAACCTCGAGAGCTTTATCAAAGATTAAATACTCTCGCAGTTTCACTCCAATATCATGGGAGCAAGGATACAAGTGACAACTGGATAAAGCACAAGTTTCTCAAGGCCATGATGACTTACCACAAGGCCATGTCCTCCGTCATCCGTCAAAGGCCAGACTTCCACGCCTTGTCCTCAAGTGAAGTGTTGGATGAGTTTGTTGCAATGAGGATCTTGGACAAGACCGCCGACAGTTAGGGATGGCACCCGCAGGGTTTGGGTATGGGTGGATCCATCCCATACCCTTACCCGTCCTCTCTGAGCATACCCATCACCCTTACCCATACCCGCCAGTGGGTAGAATTTTTTCTCATGCCCATTACCCAATAGGGTAGATGGGTACCCGTGGGTAAAATTACCCATGTTTGTGAAGCATCAGTTTGAAAAACTCATAGTCATAAACAACAACATAATTATAATCTACAAACAACAACAGATTATAACAACAACACACACTTATAAACAACATCACTTTCTCATAAACAACAACACATCAAAACATCATCAAATAGTCATACATTTTGAGATCACAAATTCATGACAAAGTGGAGAGATAATTTTGAGTTCATATTGATTTTATATGGGTACATGGGTATGTGGGTATGGGTTATATAATCCCATACCCATACCCGCTCTACCCAATGGGTTCAAGATTTCCCTATTTATATACCCACGGGTAACTTGTTGTCCCCCATGTCCTTACCCTAATAGGGTTTTTACCCGCAGGGTACGTTAGTAATGGGTACCCATTTCCATCCCTACCGACAATGCGGTGTTGCATGCTCAATGGTCAAGGAAGCCTAACCTTGCTTTGAAGGCCAAGGCTAGTGCGGAAGAAGAGGATGGAGAGGAAGAAGAGGAGAGTTGCCCCGAAGACACCAAATATGCCTATCATGAGCACATGGCTCTCGCTTCATGGCAATTTTGGGGCAACAAGAAGAACACAAGTCCCAACTTCAACAAGAACAACTCAAGTGGAGCCAAGGGTAAGCAATGTGTGAGGACATGCTATAATTGTGGCAATATGAGTCACTTTGTTGTGGATTACCCTTACGAGAAGAGAGAAGACAATGGCGGCAAACTTGTATGAAAAGACAAGGCCAAGTATTTCCCCAACAAGAACAACTTCACCAAGAAGACTCCTCCCGAGGGGTTGGTGGCACAAGAAGAGTACAATGAGGATGATGATGAAGAAGAAGATGGTGATACGGTTTCCATGGCCTTTGTTGCCATTGCAAGAACTCCATGGGTGTCCCTCTTTGACTCACCCAACGAGAACATCACCGCCAAGTGCCTCATGGCTAAAGCCACCAACAAGGTAACCCCCAACATCAAGACTACCATCACTAATAATCCCTCCTTAACAGATTGCCTTGATGAAAGTGAGGAGGCGAAGGAGGAGGAGAATGAATATGAGTCTTTCATGGGAAAACTCAAAGGTAAAACCAAGAAGCACTTTGTTTCTCTCTTGGAACAACTTGGCGAAGTCAATGACATGATCGAGGCTCACAAAGAACCATCTCTAAGATGGAAGGGCATAGTCGCGACTATGCCGATGAGATATCGGATCTCTCTAATGCGCTTGAGGAAGAGTGTGGTCATCATTTGGCTCTTGAGGAGTCACACAACAATGATCATGCTAAATTAAAGAAAGATCTTGATCATGCTCTTGTTGTCTCTTGTGTGCTCAATTCTGAGAAGGCCAAACTTGGGGTTGACCATGCTACACTCAAGGAGGAGTTTGATCTGCTTGACAAGGCTCACAAGGCCTTGAAGAGTGTTCATGCTAGCCTCAAAGAGTCTCATGATCAACTCCAAGTGAGGCTAACCAAGGAGAAAGCCACATTTCCTCATATGGTTTTAATTGATAATGCAAATGCTACTAAGCTATGTTGTGAGCATGTGCATCTTGTGGAGGAGAATGCCAAGTTGAAGGATCAAATTGAGAAAAGGCTTTGTGTCTTGCATACAAGGTGAGAAGAACCTCAACGGCCTTTTGAGCAATCAAAAGGAAGTTGTGGCCAAGGATGGGATTGGGTTTGCACCCAAGTCCAACAACAACAAGAAGAATGACAAGACCAAACAACCTCCTCCTCTCAAGCAAACGTTTGTGAAGTAGGGAGAGGGTACTCCTAAGGAGAAGAAGAACATTATGAAGGGTGGTGGTGTCAAGAAGGGCAATGCCACTACTTTCAACAAATCCGACGACTTTAACCCTTCTTATGTGTTATGTCATGCTAGTGATGGGCATGTTTATGCCAAATTTGTTGGTTCTTCTTATGAGTACATTGAATGGTCTACTTGGGTTCCTAAGACCCTTGTTGCTAACATCAAATGACCCATTACAAAATGGGTACCTAAAACCAAGCATTGATCTCTTGTAGGTATTTGTCTCCGGTGGGGGATCATGGTTGCTCGATAGTGGAGCCACAAATCATATGACCGGAAGCAAGGACTTGGTGGTGGATGTCCACAAGGTTTCATCTATGCCCACCAATGTCGAATGGGGGTGATGCCACATCTTCTAAGGAATTGGGTCTTGGCAAGGTTGTCATTTCTCACGATCTCACGATCAAGAAAGTCATGCTTGTTGAGTCCCTTGCATACAACTTACTTTCCGTTCGTCAACTTGCACTCATGGGCTTTGCAACTTTCTTTGATATTGATCCCATGGCCCTCTTGTGGAGCAAGACTCTTAAAGTAGCCTTTATTGGGCATGTCGAGAATGGTCTTTATGTGATTAACTTTTCGGAGCGACCCACTAAGACCGTGACATGCCTAATGGCTAAAGTTTACGTGGGATGGCTTTGGCATTGCCGTTTAGCCCACATCAATATTAGATCTTTGCAAAGTATTCTCAAGGGGGACCATGTCCATGGACTAACAAATGTTAGTTTTGCTAAAGATCGTGCTTGCAGCGCTTGTATCGAAGGAAAGCTACATGAGACGGCCCACCCTCCCACGACTATCATCTACTCGACGAGGCCTTTGGAGATCCTTCACATGGATCTTTTTGGGCTTGCATCCTTTGATAGTCTTGGGGGTAGAAAGTATTGCTTGGTGATTATGGATGATTATTCAAGATACACTTGGGTGTATTTCTTCAAGAGGACGAGTGAGACCCAACAAACCATCATCGACTTTACAAATGAAGCTCAACTTCAACACAATGCAAAGATTTTAATGATAAGAAGTGAAAATGGCACCGAGTTCAAGAACTACACCTTGGATGAGTTTCACAGTGATGAGGGGATCAAGAATCAATATTTCGCACCTTACACCCCTCAACAAAATGGTGTAGTGGAGAGGAAGAACCGGACATTGATGGACGCGGTAAGGACCATGATGGCGGAGTTCAAGTCTCCGTACAACTTTTGGGCCGCAACCATCAACACCACTTGTCATGCATCCAATCGGCTCTATCTCCGCAAAGGCTTGAACAAGAATCCATATGAGATACTTACCGGTAACAAGCCCAACCTCAAGTACTTCTGGGTGTTCAGTTGTAAGTGTTTCATTCTCAAGAAAGGTGTTCGTTTGTCTAAATTTAAGGCTAGAGCTTGTGAGGGCATATTTGTTGGTTATGCTACAAACTATCATGCTTACTGTGTCCTCAACAAGTCCACGAGACTCAATGAGGAGACGTGTAACATGGAGTTTGATGAGAATAATGGCTCCCAAGTGGAGAAAAGTGGTACTTGTGATGTAGGTGATGAAATTCCTACCCAATCCATAAGAAGAACGAGTGTTGGTCGTATCCTACCCATTGAGGAACCCCTTGTGGCCGAAGGAGAAGGACAATATTCCACTTAAGTGGAACCATCACCAACCCAAGACCCACGCTTCCGAAGAACAAAGTGAAGGCCCTCAACCAAATGAACAAGATCAAGGGCAAGATCAACTTCAAGAGGGTGGAGATCCACCAATTTATGCCCAAGGTCAAGTTCTTGCTACCGAGCAAGTTCAAGATCAAGAGCAAGCTCAAGATCAAGAACAAGCTCAAGACGACGCTCATGATGATCAAGTTATAGCTCCTCAACTCTCTCTTGAGGAGCAACTGGAGCGTCGTGCCGCCAAGATTGCTCCAAGCTCGCTACCAAAGATCATCTCATGAAGAATGTGCTTGGAAGCTTAAGAAAGGGGGTAAGCACTCATAGACAATTAGCAAACTATTGTGAACATCATGCATTTGTTTCTTGTGTTGAACCCCAAAAGGTCATTGAGGCACTCGAGGATCTAGATTGGCTTAATTCCATGCATGAAGAACTCAACAACTTCAAGAGCAACAAGGTGTGGAGATTGGTGCCAAGGCCAAAGGAGAACCATAATGTCATTGGAACCAAATGGATCTTCAAGAACAAGCAAGATGCTCATGGGATTGTCATTCGCAACAAGGCTCGTTTGGTGGCACAAGGCTACTCCCAAGTCGAGGGTATCAACTACGGTGAAACCTTTGCTCCCGTTGCTCACCTTGAATCTATTTGTTTGTTTCTTGCTTATGCTTCTCATCATAACTTCAAGTTGCAACAAATGGATGTGAAGAGTGCTTTTCTTAATGCTCCTCTTAATGAGTTGGTGTATTTCAAACAACCCCCAGGGTTTGAGGATCCCAAGTTCCCCAATCATGTGTACCAACTCGATAAGGCACTCTATGGCCTTAAACAAGACCCACGTGCGTGGTATGACCACCTTACCGAGTTGTTGCAAGATCGTGGGTTTGAAATTGGGAAAAATTGACCCCACTCTTTTTACTAAGAAGGTCAAAGGGGAGTTGTTTGTATGCCAACTATATGTTGATGATATTATCTTTGGTTCTCCTAACAAAGCTTTCAATGAGGAGTTTGCCGCACTCATGACCACGGAGTTTGAGATGTCCATGATGGGAGAGTTGAAGTTCTTTCTCGAGTTCTAAGTCAAACAAAGAAGAGAAGGAATCTTCATCAACCAAGCCAAATACACTCAAGACATGCTCAAGAG